>NC_056748.1:237655204-237737704 GCF_019279795.1 Protopterus annectens | reverse complement strand
CTAGTTGACTTACCCGAACGGCCACATCACCGACTTTCATTTCGCCGAGATGAAAGGACCAAAAAAAACAGGAGACTGACATCTGGAATACTGACTTTCCACTTGAGGTAAGTAATTGCTTGGCCATCCGGAGAAAAAAAAAATTAAACCAAGCCCCCCACACCCCCTCTAACAAAATGTACCAACTCCAAAATCATGCTACTGGGGGGAGGGGTATGGGGCAAAGTTCAACAGGATGGTCAAGCGGTTTTACTGCTGAATGTGTTACCATCATTAAATATACAGATCTCCACAATAAAGTGGTGCAAGCAGCAGTGTGGTCTCTTATACCATGGTAAAGAATTCCTCCTTATCTGATGCGGATGTCCTTATAGGTCTCCTTTCTGCTGCTGCATTACAAATGGAGTAAATCTATTACAGATGTGTGAAGATTGCTTTCTTCCCCATATAAAGTCACCACTGTAACATTTACAGAGATAAAGTTGACGGCATTTGACTACAAGCTAGATTCATTATTGTTGCACTTTTCCTATCATTGTTACTCCTGCAAGGACAACCTCATATGCTCCACTTTATCTTTTACTCGCCAGTTTAAAAACACTGCTAATCTGGAGAACATATTATTGTGCGAACTTGAAACCACACCTAGTTTAGAGATATCCTGTGCTAATGTCTGCAACAACCCAGAAAAAATGGCAAGTCTTCCTTTCTCTCTTTCAAAAAATATATTTTTTTGATAAATCTTTCATCTTTTCCCTGCTCATATACATATTTCTCTTTTTCTTAAAATTTCATTGCGATTTTAATTGTACTCTCCTACTGTTTTATATCTTTTTTTTTTTTTTTTACTTTTACTAATTTGCTTTTTGACCCTAATATACTTTCTCCTATATTTTCTTTAGAAGCCACCTACCATTCTAGTTACAGTTTATTAAAAAGTAAATTGTAACTGCTTTATCTTTCCATAATAATCTAATTTCTTCTTCATTTTCTTGGATCTTAAGCATTCTGTTACCCTCTTAAGACCTGTTCCTTTTCTTAACTTTTCACTATTCTTTCCAAACATCCCTCATATCGGGATACATTCTGATAATTCAACAATCACTTTGACTGTCCGCATCTGTCAAAGTATCTAAATATAAAACACATCAATCTCTGTTTTAAGAATTCCTGTTCGATAAATAAATTTCCTATCTTCTCCTTTCTGTAAATGACCATGTTACTAAATTTTTTCCTTAAATTACAGCTGTTATAGTTATATCCATCATGTTATTTATCACAACTCTTAAAATCTTCAAAAAGATTTACATACACATATACTACTGCAATTAAACTAACAGGCCCCTTCTTGTCTTCACATCAGCCACCACACCCCAGCCTGACCTAACTGTTAACAAAACATTTCTTACTTATTCTTAAACAAAACTGCTATCTCTGAACATTCTTCACTCTCCACTGACCAAACTACCTCCTTACCCCATAGTTTGAGGTTGTTTCATCTGAATTTTAATAAAAAAAATGAGTGACCATTAAATATAAAACATAATTTTCCAGTTTTCTTCACTAACCTAACTGACCTTCTTAACTCAGTTTTAGGCTGTTGACATTTAATTCCCAAACCATTAATAATCCCTTTTCTTTTTTACTCCATTTTTGCATTCTTCCTAATTTTATTCTTTTTGACCTTTTCTCGCTATTCCCAAAATGTATTTTTTCTGTTACGTACTATGAACTTAGGTCTACCTCTTCATCATGTTCCAAAACTTCAAATCAGTCATCTAACTTCACAGTCATGTTTCCTACAACTTTCTCCTTAACCAGTAGTTACCAGAGAATAGTAAATGTTTTATCTGAAGTTTTACTGCTATTGTTACTCGTATTACCTTGAACTATTGTCTTACCTTCTTCTACTTCTTGGTCTTTCTGCTTGTCCCGGTCAGGGTTCGCCACAGCAGCACTCCAGTCCGCTAATGATTGGCAGTGGATTTTTACGGTGCCGAGTTGCCAGACTGATGCCCAATCTTCAAAGAAAGGCACACACACACACACCTACCTGCATGTCTTTCAAACATCACTTGACCATGGGGAGGACATGCAGACTCCACACAGAAGGCACTCCAGCTGAGAATCGAACGGACGAACCTTTTACTGTGAGGTGACAATGCTAACCACTTCACCACTGTGGCCTACCGAACTATTGTCTTACCATTATATACTATTTTGCTAATATGATTGTCTAACTCTAGTACTATCTTACTGTATTTGTGTGTTTCTCTATCATGGAGCTTTTCTCCCTGGGCCACCTCTGTAAATGGACCTGCATCCAGTCGGACTATCCTGGTTAACAAATGTAAAATAAATAAAAAAGTAAACAAAATAGTTTATTTGTAACTTTTTCAAAAGCATTTTCCACATTATTTCTTTCCACATCACTGAAATCATTGCTACTTACCTTTTAACATTTCATTCTCTATATACTTTTTATTATTTAGTATTCCTCCTCCATCACCATGGCACATTAATTTTCCCATTTACAGTTTAACCCAAATTGATCCTCTTTGTTGCATTTTCTGCTTACCATTTTACCCTTTTTCATAACATGCTGCCTTTCAGCAAACTCACTGCATTGCCTTTATGTGTATACACTGAATAAATGTCCATTACTTAAACTTTTGGGCTGGCCTCAATGCTATAAAGTTCCCGTTTTGATTAATAATGATAACACTTGACAAATAAAGTTTGCAGTCAGATTTTCATTGAAACCAGTAGTTCTGAAGCCATTAGTGTCTCTTCTTCTTTTCCTTTAGTCCAAGTGAATAAATAGCTTTGTTCTTGGTTGTACATGCAAGTCTAAGTATTCTTTTCATGTATAGAATATATTTTTGTCTGCAAACGCATTGCCAAATCTGCCAACTAGTTAAAAAGCATCAAACATGATACCCCAGAATGATTCTTTACCCAGATGTATAATAGACTGAATATACTGGACTCAAAAACCTAAAGCTTTAACAGTCCTAACCTAAATCAGATATCTGTTCAAAGCAGCTTCACTCATTAATTCTAATCTGATAAGTGGCCTTCTTTTTCATGACATGCTCCCTTTCACCACATTCATTACATTGTTGTTTTGCGTACACATTGAATGAATATCCATGCCCTCCAAATTAAATTTTGGACTGGTTCTAATACTATAAAATCCCGCTGTAGTAATGATAACGCTTGGAAAATGAGAGCGTTTATAGTCTTCTCTTTTCACTGAAATTCACAGTTCCCACCCCCTGTCCAGATGCCTGTCTTATCCATAGTCTAATTTTTTTTTTTCATCCACCACTAGAAATAATCCTTTCAAACATTTGTTAGTGTTTTCCTTCATATCTTCATCTAATCTAAATGAATAAATAGTTTCTCCCTTAATTCTACACACCTCCGTAAGTATTCTTGTCATATATAGCAGCTACTTTTCTCAGCAAAATTACTGGCACATCTGTCATCTAAAGTATCAAATGTTATACCACAAAATGATTTTTGCCTAGTTGTATTAGACTGAATATGCTGGACTCAAAACTCTGAACCTCAACAATTTTATCCCAGATCACAAATCTGTTGCAGCAGCTTTAACTTTAATCTGACCAGTGGCTTCCTTCCTGTTTTAGCTGACACAGCATTCCTCCAAACTCTGTTAGCTATGGCAGTAGCATATGAGTCCTTGACTCCCAGAAGGCTCATAATCATTCGGACTTCTAGCAGCATAGTATTTTGCATTCCGCACAGTAACTCTATGCAGCTTCTGTTGCCCGTTGACTTATGCTAGTTACTCTATTCACAATGTTTAACAGAAAATGTTTTGTCCTGTCTCTCTCTATGAAGCAGAAGCATCATCAGATTCATTTTCTGTACAGTTATGTTTTTTTCCATCTCCATTTCTCCCTTCTCCGCCTTCCCCCCCATCTTAGTGTTGCACTCTGAATCTTGATCTAGTTGTAAAGAGGAGTAAAACTTGCCCTGTGACCTTGTCACTTTCAACTTGGCTGTATTAATACCATCTTAGGTCTCCCATAATATCAGGCCCTGCTTTGTGGGACTAACCTGGTCAGCAAAATAGATGGATGAATAAATATATCACTGTTATCAACAGCAGAAGTTTGTTGGTTTTACAAATATGTTTTGAGACAGCAGAAAAGAAAAGTGATAGGTGTTGAAAACTGTACGAAGTAAACATGTTCTGTTGAATCTGCATAAAAAAAAATCTAATTCAAATATCCAAAACTTCAAAATCCAGTCTGTCTGCTTCCAGATTGACCAGCATACTCAAATCATACTAATATACACATAATAGTCCACAATATTTCCTGTGAGACACAGATCATCCACACCCGCATGCACCCCCAGGCAAATCATAACCTCTATATACTTCATAAATTTAACCAAGACTTAACTATACCCTTAAATATAACCTTAACCATAACCCTTATTTATTTATTGATTGATTTAATTTTTGTTAATCAAATAAGTAGGCTGGTCCAAGGACCCATTTTATCCATGACCCAGGCCACTCAGACATATAAAATGTACAGTACTGAATAAAAACAAAACCTCAATGCTATTTACAGCTAGGCTTCCAAATCGACAATGGTTTCTATGAACACTTTGACATTCAACTAAATGGGGTTTCCATTCAATATAACATCCTCAGAAAATTAACTTTCACGCAATGTAACATTTTTATGAATGGCACTGATGAAAAGGACACAGCCATTCTCCTGTTGAATAAATTATATATGAAAAGGTGGCATACCTCCAAAACAATGTCTCAAAAGTTTAGAATCAGAGTAATTGTATTGTATCTGACAGATGGCACAGCTTAATTACTTGTGGTAATTCTTTAGTAAGGTTGTATCAAGAACTTAGCCTTGTGACTTGCTTGGTACAATATGCCATTTTTAGGATCACAGATTCAAGAATTATTGATGTTTCTCTAAATATCAAGGTGATATTTCTGTTGAAGGCTTCATATTATAAAGAATTAAAGGGGAAGCCTGTACTAAAGTAATTTTTGCCTAGTATTTTACTCAAAGGCACATTTAGGAAGGGTTTTTGCACAGTATGCTTTTAGCATAATTTTGATGTTCAGGCATTTAACTGGATTTATTCTGTATTGCTTTTTTCAGTTCTGCAATTTCTGTATTCCTATCAGCAGTATAGTTGTCTAAATTTTGTCTGTCATGTCACCTGTTACTTTGTTTGCTGCCGCATAATTTGAAGTACAGTTTCAGAGAAAGAGTATTTTCCTTACCTGGAAACATGCTTTCATTTGTGAATCAGGTTACTTTGGTTCTGTGTTCGAATGAGGTAAAGATTTGAAATGGAAGTTTGTATGTTCTGAGAAGATCATGCAACGTGTTTCATTCATGTTAAGGCAGAGATCAGAGTCCTGGTCATAACTCTCTCCAGTACTGTGGTCCATTCAGCCTAATGTTTCTAACAAAATATGATTTAATAACAACATCTGAAGAAACTTTTATTAAAAACAAAAACTGCACAAACGTTATTTTTAAGACCATGTGAGGGCATGTATGGGGACCCTGGGAAAATTAGATACAGGGGTCACTAAATATAGCGCAATTGATCATATGAATAAAAATGCTACCAAAGCACTTTGCAAATGAAAAGGGGGCTCTGCAATGCAAGATGAGTTTTGATTTCTGCTTGTTATATAGAACATCCCTTCCTATCTCTAGATATGTACATTACTTCAGTTATCTGTGTTATTAGATGTCTTTTGCTTGCAAACATATTGTGCTCTGTGTGATGTAACCATGTTTCTTGACTCCAATCCATGCATTATTTTCTCTACCACAATATTACATTTGATAAGATTATTAACAGCACAATGACAAAAAGACATTCTACACTTCTGATAGGTACACATTCAGCATTATTACATTTAATAGGTTCATACTCCATTATTAGAAAGGCAGCTGGCCCTGATGACATCATGGGCAGGGTACTAAAATATTGTGCATGAGAACTGGTATCTGTGCTCACTGACATTTCAACACTTCGTTGCAACTAGCCAGTGTACCAAGGTGCTTTAAGAAGATGACCACCATTCTATTACCCAAGAAACCACAGCCAGCAAGTCTAAACTACCGACCAGTTGCACTGACTAAACAGTGGTGAAATGTTACAAAAGGCTGATTAAAGCCAAATAACGTCAAGCATACCAGCAACTTTGGATACACTGCAGTTTGCATATAGGCCAAACTGCTGCACAACAAATGCCATCTCTCTAGCACTTCATGAAACCTTGATCCACTTGGAAGTTAAGAACTGCTATGCCAGAATGCTATTTATTGAGTTCAGTTCTGCCTTCAACACTGTCATCCCTCAGAATCTAGTAAAGAAACTAGTAAAGCTGGGCATAAACACCCCGTTATGCAATTGGATCCTAAGTTTCCACACGGACAGGCCTCAAAAGGTTTGTTTGGGCAACAGTTCTGGAAGCATAACTCTGAACATGGGGTACTGCAGAGATGTGTCTTGAGTCCTTTATTATTCACCTTGCTGATACATGATGGCATGGCCAGACAGGAGGCCAATAAAATCAACAAATTTGCAAATGACACCACAATCATAGGTCTAATCAGAAATGGAGAAGAAACAGCCTACAGAAGCAAGGTGGCGCATCTGATAGGCTGGTGTGATAGCAGTAACTTAGCACTGAATGTCAGCATAACCAAAGAACTGTTTGGGGACTTCAGAAGGTGTCAGGAAGCACATAAACCTCTAGAGATAAAGGGGGTGAAAGTGGAGAGGGTCAAGATCATGATATTTGTGGGAATACACATCTCAGAGGACTTGTTCTAGTTACAGCACACCAATTACACTGTCAAAAAAGCACAGCAATGATTGCACTTCTTAAGGAAACTAAGAAAAGCAAGCTTGTCACACTCCATCCTCCAAGAATTCTATAGGAACACCATTGAGGCCATCCTAACCAATGGTATCAGATTCTGGTATGGGAATTGTAATGCCTCTAACTCTAGGGCTCTCAGGCAAGTTGCAAGGGCAATGGAGAACATCCTTGGTTTTTCACTTATACTTACAACCTTGAAAGATGAGACTGCATATGAAAAGCCAGAAAGATAACCAATGACCTTATCTTTTTAACCCTTATCCAATTAAACTGTTGAATTATGTCAACAGGTGAACCAGAAGAAAGTCGGCTCCTTTATCCACCCCAATCTCCTAGGCATGTATATTATTTATTATTATTTATTTATTACATTTGTTAACCGGGTATGTCCGACTGGGCCAGGGGCCCATTTTTATCTGAGATCCGGGGAGAAAAGCTCCACAGTAATATATGACAATATACAAAACATAATAACAGTAAGCAGTACAATAGAATTATTCTACAGCATCTAGAAATGGTACAAATCAAGGTACCTTTAACTAGTGGAGACGCAGGGGAAAACTCCACAGTAGTACAAACACAAACAAGTAGCAGTAAATATAATACAATCAGCAGAACTGTACCACTATAGTGGCAGGAACAACCCAGTAACAGTAAATATAATACAATCGGTAGGACTGTACAAGAGAAAAAAACGATAGTATATAAATTAAAGTTTACAAAAGGGGTGTTAGATGGATTGGTGATTAAAGTAACTAAGGGTGGGGAAGTGGATTAACCTGGGAAAAGGCAGGAGATAGGCTCATACGAGTGCAATATAGATGGTCAGTGTCCACATTTGAGTGTGCACTTCTGTCTGTTTTTCACCTGTACCTTTATACGAGACAGTTCAAGCGAGGGCAATATACACTAAGCAATATCTATATGTTGTTCTATCTATTTCTATGTTATGTGTTTGTGATGTCAAATTACTTTTTTTTACTAAAATATTTTCTATATGTATGTCCTTACACTGGGAACAAATCAACGCAATTTTGTTCAGCTACACTGTGGTGCAGATTTTGAATGACAATAAAGTTTACTTTGGCTATTATGCTTTTCGGTAAAGTTTTTTTTGCAAGTATTTTTACAAGTACAGTAGTGTTGTCACTAAATGTGCAGTATTAACTATATGTCCTTTTCTAGAATATTTAAAAAACCCTCTCCGACGGTAGAATTTTGTCTTGTTTGCGAGCAGACAGGCATACTTAAGTGAAGTCTTCTTATTAGCCCTTGTTGCATGCAAGTCTGACTTGGGGTTTGCAATTTGAGTTAATATCAATAATTCTACTAACATTTACTAGCTGTACTGAAGACATGCCATTATTCTGGAAAGCTCACTTTCTTAAGATATTAGCAATCACCCTTTTAAATTTGTCTACAGCCAAGATTGTACAATTTTACATTATTTGTATGCAGTTCTATTAGTAGTTTTTTTGTGCACATTAATTCAGCCATGTAAGACCCTACCAGTCTGTTCAGTCTGATTGCACAGTCATGAAACTTAAAGGATCATGTTTTAGGTGAAGCTCCATCCTTTGGAAGATTATCTTGTTTCAGTTTCGGGTGGTTATGGATCATATATGCCTTCAGTGAATCCCCAGTTACGAATGGTGATAGAATGCTAACCCATTTTATTTGGGTCCACTTCCATTGAGCCACATACATTTCAAAGAGCACCAGGTAGGCCTCCGCATTATCTTCCTTGTTTAGTTTCTTTTGGAATTCCCAGTGAGACAGGCTGGTTCATTAATGAGGATTGCTGCAGGCTCAGTAAGTGATGGTCAGTGACTGCATGTCTCTTCTGAAACACTGTTGTTAAGCTCATTAAAACCTTAATTTGCTGAGGCCTTAGTGATGTTCTCCATTTTACACAAGATTCAGCAGCTGCAGCTTTATACACAGGTTGGTTTAAACAACAGAAAAAATAACTGTATTTTTTTTGAGAGAGCCCCTTTTTATTGCCACAAGGATCCCTTTGACCAAAGCAAATCCCCCTATTGGCACAGGATTGTCAATGGTCCAATTTCTGTTACCTTATCACACAAGAAGCTTCTCAGACAGTTGATTAGATGAGTTAAGAGGAGCCAAATGTTTTCAGAATTAGCAGTTTACTCAGGAAGACTACATTTTATTTAAGGGAAAACAATTCAAGTACAGCAATGGTAAGTAGCTTATAATTCACAGTTTTTGAAGAAATGTTTTCTGCTTGCAATGATTACCAGTGTATGATGTTACAGGCTTCAAAAGAACCAATATTTAACAATTCTTCAGTTTGAACAGATTTTCTTATAGATAAAAACTGGTCAGTTTTTTTTGCAAACACAAAGAGGGTGATGATGATTGCTTCACCGTAGTCTTTTTATAATACAAAAACAGAACATCACTTACAAAACTTCCAGATGTGTTATACATTACAACATTCCCAAAATTCCAATAAAACAAGTCGGCAAGGCTTACCAGACAGAACACCATTCTCATCCATGTTAGGTTCAGGGATAACTTTTTCGATAGTATCCTTCAAGGACACAATTCATCTTCTCTTGTACCTCCATGAAGACTCTTTCTAGTATCCTTTCTTCACACAGAAGTCAAACATCTAGCTCTTAATACAGTAAGGGGCTTGAAATATGTTTTCCTACAGTCATTCCCTTTGCATTCCTACCTCACTCCTCTCTGCCTATATATATATATATATATATATATATATATATATATATATATATTTTTTTTTTTTTTTTTTTTTCATAGGTTGGTTCATAGGTTGATACACTCTGCATTTATAAGCCTAGCCAGAGTGTGTTTGGCTTTCGCCACCCTTTTAGATTAGTTGACTGTGCCTCTGTATAGTAGGTCACAGAAGACAGCCCTTTTAAGGTTAGTTTACTATGCCTCTGTCTAGTAGGGACACAGAAGAGATCCCAGGGGTAAACCTACGATCTCCCATCCACTCGTCAAGATTTCTCTTGAAGAGGGTCATTGAGGGGCTCTGCCTAACATGGATTGGGATTTTGTTCCAGAGTGAGGGGAGTCTTTGGGATATGAATCTGTCTCTCCAGCATGTCCTATTTATTTCTGTGCTGAGGTTTAAGTCCCTGGAGCGTGTAGCTCTAAGGGATTTGGATTTCCTGAGGTGGAGCATGTCCATTAATTCTGGTTTGGACATGACTTTATACGTCAGGCACAGATTGCCTCTGAGTAGGTGGTAAGCAACTGAGTAGAGCTGGAGTTTCTTTAGCCTAACTACGTAGGGCATCTGTTTGAGTCCCTTGATCCTCTTGGTGAGGTACTTTTGGGGTCTTTCCAGTTGCTGCAGGTGTCAGGTAAGGTACATCCCAAATGGGGCATTGTATTCAATTATGGGCCTGATGAGTGATGAGTAGAGGGGCACAATTAATTCTCTTGATCTAGATGCAAACCCTTTCGTGATAAGGTGGGCTATATAGAAGGTCTTTCTAACCACTTTGGCAATGTGATTGTCAAAGGAGAGATTGCTATCTACTTGGGTCCCCAAATCCCTAATTACTTCTTCCGTACTTAATGGATTACTACCTATGTGGTAATTTGTGGGCACTTTGTTTTTCCCAAAGGGGATGACTATGCACTTTTTGGCATTTAGCTTTAGGCCGTGGCTCTGGCACCAGTTATCCGTCTCTGTGAGACCTTTTTGGAGGATGCTTGTGTCAGTCGGCGAGTCGATTATGGCACCCAGTTTGCAGTCATCTGTGAACTTGGTCAGCCATAGTCCTCCCATGTTAGCCTGTACCTCAGAGAAATATATGCAGAACAAGAGAGGTCCCAGGACTGAGCCTTGTGGGATACCACTTGTAACTGGTTTAGCGTCTGACATAGCACCTGCAATTCTGACCATGTGGGTTCTATCCCTGAGCCAGTTTGCAACCCATCTTGTGACATAGGGGTTGATATTTAAGCTGGTGAGTTTATTTATGATGCCCGAGTGGGGTACTGTGTCGAAGGCCTTTGTGAGGTCCAGGTAGGCTGTGTGGACTACCTTCCCTTAACCTATAGCCTTGGTGACTGTTTCAAAGAAGTCAACCAGGTTCAAGAGGCAAGATCTGCCCTTAACAAAGCCGAATTGGGTAGGATCCAGTGTTTGGAGGTTCCCAATGTCTTTGTTTATGAGTTCCATGATGATACCCTCCATAGCTTTTCAGACCAGGCTAGTCAGGCTTATAGGGCGATAGTTTCTGGGGTCCGTTGTGGCACCACCTTTGTGGAGTGGGACCACTGTTGCTGTACGCCATTCCTTGGGTACATATCTGTAGTAAGGCTGAGACTGAACAGTGACTTTATGAGGGTTCAGTTCTTCTTTGAGCTCGTGTAAGACGCAGCCCGGGACACCATCCAGTCCCATTGATGCTGTGTTTTTTGCTTTGGAGAGGGCAACTCTCACCTGTGCATCTGTGATGTCAGGGAGGCTAAACTCTGTTGGGATAGACATTTGCTCTTTTGGGGGGGAAGGGGGGGGGTTGCACTGAATATGTCTGCCAGGATGTTGGCAATGTCTGTGGGTTCAGTGTATTTTTTGTCATTTTGCACTAACTCAGAGCATATCTGGGAGTTGCCACCCAGGTTCCTGACATAACTAAAGAAGGCCTTGTGATTATCTTTAGCATCTTGTGCAATTTTTCTTTCGAAGCTGGCCTTACATGATTTTATGAGGGATCGTAGTTTCTTGCTAGTACTGATCAGAGATGCCTTCCCTTTTTGGGATTTTGCTCTATCATGTAGTAGCTTTCTCCTTCTGTTGTATAGCTTATTTATGGCTGGGGTCCACCAGACAGGTCTCCTGCCTTTGGAGGAGTGAGTCTTGGTTTTATTTGGGATAATATGATCCATGCATTCCTGTAGGTGTCCATAGAATGCGTTTGTAAAGGATTCTGCGGTTTGGGATGTATTTTCCACTGGCCCAGGGGCTTTGAAGGATTCCACTTCGGTTTTGAGAAGTGTGAAGTTTGCTTTTGAGAAGTTCTTCACCGTGGTTTCCTTGGCTGGGGGTGGGGACGGGATATGGATGTCCAGTGAGATTAATTTATGGTCAGATCTTACCAATGAGGGGTATACCTCTTGTATGGAACATAGAGTCCCCATGTTGGTGATGATCAGGTCCAATATGTTTTCCCCTCTTGTGGGAGTGGTGACCAGTTGTTCCATAGCATTTGAGTTTATAAATTCTAGGAACCATTGGGCGAGGGTGTTGGGGCTTGAGTAGTGCTCCCAGTCTGTTTGGGTAGTTGAAGTCACCCAATATAATGGTGTTTGGAGAGACCTTCATATTCTCCAGTGTTCTCAGGAAAGCCGAGTGGGGTTCCTGAGTTTGGGAGGGTGGTCTGTAGCAGGCTACAAACTGAAAGGCAGTTCTGCCCACTGTTAGTTGCACATGGATGGTCTCCGATGCTTCGTGCAGTGCCACTAACCTGGAGGTGTGGGTATCTTTGATGAATATGGATACTCCCCCTCCTTTTGTGGTTCGGTCTGAGTTTTGGGGCCGAAAAGCATGGTATGAGGTATAACCTGGTAGTGCTGGGGTGCTCTCGGGAGCCTTGAACCAGGTTTCTCTTACTGCACAGATATCGATATTTTCCATACTGAGGAGAGCCTCGAGTGCATGCATCTTGAGCTTTAGACTTCTGGCATTGAGCAGCATTACCCTTAGTTTCTTTTTCTTTGTGTTGTCTATGGGGGTGGGTTTGTCTTTTGAGCCTTGCCTAAAAAAGGCACTATGGGGGGTGGCAATAGCCTTAGCCAGTATTCGAAAACCCAGGGGTGACAGGTGCAAGCCGTCCCTAGCGAAGCAACGTGGCTTGTTGAGCATGTCATCCCAGGCTGACACTGGATCAGGATATATATACATACACACACACACACACACACACACACACAAATATATATATATATATATATATATATATATATATATTTAAAATCTATATCCATATATTTATATATCTATTTCTTTATTTATTTAGTTTTATATATATATATATATATATATATATATATATATATATATATGTATGTATGTATGTAGTACTCTTCCCGGATGTGTGTGTGTGTGTATATATATATATATATATATATATTCACACATACACATATATGTGTGTGTGTATATATATATATATATATATATATATATATATATACATACACACACACACACACACACACACACACACACACACACACACACACACACACACACACACACACACACACTGTTTCCCTAGTATTAGTCGTTTTGGGTAAAATCAACCTCTGTATTGTCAACACACTTTGGTCGACAGTACAGAGGGTCAGTTGTGAAATAATGACACTCTGTGGGATTCGGAAATATGCCCTTTCCTGGGGATTCCCAATCTTGGATTTAAGCATTCAATAAATTGTAATATATATTTTATGTATTAGAAAAGATACCCATACCCATTTGTGGTAGATACCAGGATGTGATTATTGCGACTAAAGAACTGCAGTGGCAGCTAAAGTTAAATTCCACCTACTCCCAGGGCTTAATGACACGATATCACTTACTGGAATTTTGTCATTAAAATCCCATAGATATATAATTTAGGTTTTGATGTAGGTGGTATGCAAATATGTATTTTTTATAACACAATGTTGTTATATTTTATTCGACCAGTTTTTTTAAGACTCAGTAGTTTAATTATTTTAATTATTGTAATTATTTCCTTTGTCTTGATTTATGTTACTCTGTCTTTTATAAGATGTTTTTACCTAGTCACTTTTTTACTATATTTAAAAGGTTGTTTAAATTGAATGTGATTATCTGAAGAAGTCCTGGCATTCTATGATGAAAGCGCTTATGAAAGGATTTATTCTCTACGATTCCTGTGTTTGTATACCGTGTTTTGTTCTTTTTGGTTATCTATTGTTTCCTTTACTTTTATATGAGAGATCGACACAGCAGCCATTCAGTGTGGTTGCCAGTATATCCATATTACACATACACACACACACACACACACACACACACACACACACACACACACACACACACACACACACACACACTCTATCTTGGTTCCCCATACCATGCGCATTACTTTTTTCTTCCTTTTCTCAGATTATGCATTAATTCTTTAACCTTTTCAAGAAGCCATAACTTTTCTATATGCTCTGAAGTGCATTTTATTTTTTTTTATTTTTACACAATCTTTTCATCCAATTATGGCTTGAACAGAAATTACGATTAAAGAAATTCAGTGTTGCAGTTAAACTTTACTTTTCCTTGCATACTTTCAGCACACTTTTTCTGGCCAAGACAGCACAGTAAACCCAACTAATCCAGGGCCACCAGAAACCATAGGGTTATAGATGCTCTGGGATGCATTTTGGAGCATTTTTCTAACTTTTTAATCCAATCCAATGGGGGCCTAAACAAAATCATGAGTAAGAAAAGAGTTTCAGTCTTTTTTCTTGCAAGTAGGAAAACGGGTGCAGCTGTTTGCATTGTTGCCTCACAGCAAGAGGTTCTGTGGTTCCTTTCTCAGCTGGGGTGCCTTGTGTGCGGAGTCTACAGGTTCTCTCAGCATTTTTTCCCATGCCTCCGCTGAAAATTGACTTGTTCCAATTCGGACTTTCACAGTAAACAAATGTTAAATGAATAAAATAAGTAAATTGTGCCCAAGACTTGATGTTTAAAGCTGACAAAATATTAGCTCGCATTAAACAAGCCAAATGTTGTGAGGATATACATGTCCTATCTGTGAGTTTTACCTGCTTTTCTAACCCCATAAAAAGACAGTCACTGCCTGTACATCCCTCTGCTGTTAGACTTAGATGAAAGCAGAGGTTCAAGTGGCTGTAATCATTCATGTCAAGTTACTGCTGTCATACATATACATATTATGCCTTCTTATCCCTAACCCCAAAGGCAGCTACTTGTATATGTGCCTGATGTGTGATTGTGAGGAAAATGAAAAATTATTACAGTAATGTTTTCCACTTTGTTGCTCTCAGACAGTACACTGCCCCTATACAAGCTGTAGTACATTTCTTTGTACATCTCTGACGTTTGTGAGAAAAGTAAAAAAAAAAAAAAAAAAAAACAATGACCATACTGTCCCTAGCCCAAACACAAGCTATAATGACCTCCTGTGCACACCTCTAAGGTTTGACTGTGAAGAAAATTAAATAAGTAATGACCACATAATCACCAGCTCCCACAAAACATGCATCAACCTTCTGTACACACATACATACACACACACATACACACACACACACACACACACACACACACACACACACATCTGTGCAGGGCTGGTTTTAGAATGGGTGCAGATGAGGGCAGACGCCACCACTAAGTCCAAGTCAAAATCCATTTAAACAGTCTGGGGAGTAGGTGCCACCAGACTCCTAGAAGATCTGAGTATCTTAATGTTCTGTGATGTATTTTATGCCTAGTTTTTCAAATATAATTACCTGTTAACTGCATTTTTTGTTACTGATACCCAGAGGAGTAATGTATGTCTCATAGGTTCATAGCTGTTTACTAGGCTAACGACCACAAGGGCCTTTTTAAACTTAGCCATGCATCCCAAATCTCTGACAAGTTCTGATACCCTTGATATATGTAAGCAGGAGTTTGGGAGACAAACCATTTACAGGTTACCTGTGTCCATTAGAAACATAAGTGCCAAACCAGGAATGAATTTCTGGTTTTCCATCCAATTGTCCAAGTTGGATTTGAATTTATTTAGGAAGGAACATTGCTTCACATGGATGGGGAGCCTGTTCCATATATGGGATAGTCTGTGGGATACATACCTATCTCTCCAGCAGGACCTATTTATATCACAAGCAAGGTTTAAGTCTGTAGAACAGGTAATTCTGGCGCTGTTTGTTTTGTGGATATGCAGGAGGTCCATCAGTGAGGTCTGACAATGCTCTGTATGCCACACATAGATCTCCCCCCAAAAAATCTGTAGGAGACCAAATAAAAGGATACAGCTTTGAGATGGTCTGCATAGGATTGTGACACCTGTGCACTGTCCCAACAATCAAGGAGCCTCAATCCTCACCACTAACACCATTGAAGGGCATCCATTTTGGGAAGGATAACAAATACACACACACACAGTAAAGCACAATTTCCCTTAAGAGCACACAGAGATCACAGTCAGTCTGGGGCTGGTTTCTCCCTTTCTCTTAAGATCCCCAGAAAGACTCTCCACTGGCACAACTATAGGGTCCAGATCTCAGCCTAGTGGTCAAGCTAAAACCTCCAGCACCCTCTCTGTCCACCCAGTGCTTTGTGTCTCTGCCCAAGTAGCTGCCACACACACACACTTTGAGATATGAGTTATATACAAACACACAGATACTCATGGGGAAAGTTGGCACAGGTTGTCTAGCTCTGCCCCTTCTGCCCCGACTATATGGTAGTACCACTTGCCCCCAGCCACTAATATCAATTACTAATAAGGCTCTTATCAAAGGGTGTCCAATTATTACTGTGCAATATTATTATCCAAATGGTAAGTGTGATGAACAGCAAGGCTTACTTGGAGTGGCTTTGTACAGTATCACTATACACATGCAATGTACTCTAAAGTAGATGTGTCCAACCTGCGGCCCACGGGCCGCATGCAGCCCTCAGAGCTCTGCCATGTGGCCCTCTACCTTTAACTCCAGCATCGATGTATGCATGCCCCAAAACACTTTTTTGTTGTGCTTTTCGTGGCCGTGACCTGTAACTTTAACATCGGTGTGCGCATGCACCAAAGCATCCTTCTAGTTTTGATTTTTTTGTACCAAAGAAGGGTCTGTGTGTTCGTGCCATTATTTCATGCCAAAGAATCCATGTGTGTGTTCTTGCTGAAGAGGGACTCGTCTATGGATTTGCTGCCATTGCCTTTTAAAGAGACAGCACTTAACCTGTGGTTAATAGGTAAGTATGGTGTGAGTGAGTGCATGCATGAAAGCAGAATGTTTGTGTGTGTGTGTTTGTGTGCATGACAGAGAGAGAGACATGCACAAAGAGGCCATCATACAAGCAAGTTAGCTCACAAATGCATCCTGCATTAAAAGTACACTTTCATTAAATTGCAGCTTTTCTGACAAGGAGAGTGCCGTATTGAATATGAAATCATACCTCTCAAGTATGGATTTTCGAAGAATGTCTGGATTTTTGCCTCATCTTCCAATTTGTGTCTTGCTTAGGAAATAAAAGTAGTCATCCAAGGTAATGCAGTCCCAGGGATTAAGAATGAGACAGCAGCCTAGGGTTAATGAGTCAGTACTGGATTAACTAATGTGGGACTGTAGCATGTAAAGTTTATTGTTTTTTTTTGACAAACAAAAAAAAAATCACCCAGTACTGTCTTGTCATTGGTGGGTTCTAAGCAGTGGTAGATTGGACAACAGTAAGCATATCTTTGGTGGATCATCAATACTTGCAAATCAGGTGGGCACAATGTCATTTTTTAAATGTTGGGGGTTTTAGGGTGTGTGTGTGTTTGTGTTGGGAGTGCTGCAATAGTAGATGATTATTAAAGACAGAAACTTACAAACTGTGGAGAATATGTTTCTTTGTTTCAAAACCTGATACTTGGGTACTAGGAATGCCAAAAATAGATTTTTTTAAGACATAGCTTCTTGCCATTTACAGTGGATGGATATTTACATGTAATGGACAATGTTAGCAGTATGAGTGTGGTCCTGTAGGGATCTGGAGGGTGCTAAGTCTACCACTGCCAATGTCTTGTAAAGTGACCTGGAAATGGATTTTGGGATGTTACTGAAAAAATACAGCAAGTGGGCTTTGAAATGTAGTTTAATTAAATAAAGTGCACTTGCAATTTACAGGCCATAATTTAATTTATTTCAGGTAGTCCAGATCCTGGTAGATTGTATACCATTAGACTTAATTAGGGAGAGGTGTCATTATGTGGGAATAAGCAGACATAGTTTCAGTGAAAGCTCTGTGGTTGTTTGCGGGTAGGAAGTCGCAGGATGTGGAGCCAATGTGTTTTATTATTTTTAATGGAGTTGTCATTTCAAAGTATGGTTTTCTTTGTTGCAAAAGAAGGCAGGATTGAATGAGCCATATAATGCTTAGCTGACAATAATGGGATAGAAACATTTTACGTGATGCATAATGTATGCAGCTACACTTGTTTCAATGGTGTCTGTGATGCATAACTATTTTTGAGCCTGTGTCCAAATTTTATTTTTCGCTTTGTCCAGAATTCTTCCTCTAAGGTTGAGAGGTATGGTTCCATGGTTCCATGCTAAATCAGAAGGTTGTATTTACCTTGGAAGACTTTTCAGTATAATTATGAGAAACAGAGCATTTTTAATATCTCCACTTATTTCTAATATAAACTGCCATGTAACCTTGCAAATAATGTTCTTATTACGCTACTTTAATTCTTTTGGAATTGACAGGTATGCTTCATTGGTTCGGACGTAAGCATAGTGTGCTGTGACTGATTTTCTTGCAGCAGTCTGTGGCTTACTTATCACAATACCTTTTCTGTGTTTCTGGGTGTGTGATCAATTTAACAGTTTTAAAGATGTTTTCCAAAATTAAATAAATACATAATAAATAAAAAAGTAATCCTTTCTTCACTTTGAGCTATTGACAAAGTGTGAGAATTTGTTTTTTTCAAAAGCGATGGTCAGCATTACAGCTTAGTAAACGGTCAGTCTGTGAATACCTTCTGCACAAATTAAAATGTCTGAATGTCAATTGGCTTTAGATTGGAGGGAAGTTATATGTTTACTCCAGTATGTAGTATGATCTTAAAGAGTTTATAGACTTCTCATTGATTTAATTTTTGCTGAGCAGTTGTTTGTTGATTTATTGGTGGTGGGAAATTGCATTGATTAATCCATTTCTATTATGATTTTTTTTTCAGATATTTTGACTTCCAATTTCAATCAGTGAGACTGTGTCATGTGATTACTGAGGTTGCCCATTTTACAAGTAGGGGCTCCTTTTCTGTGTGTGTGTGTGTGTGTGATGTATACTGAATATATTTTTGCAAATGGAATTGTTAGTTAAATAGGCCCCTCTTCTTAGACAAGTAGACTTGAGTAACCAGTATTAGATCCTAGCCATCCAGGTGGGAATGTTTAGCATGTGGATTTTCCTTCCAGTTTGATGAAAGCTACGCTACTTACTTAAGGAGTACATTCATGGCTATCCATCCAGTTGTAGTGTTGTTGAACTACATTGTTTGATAATGAGATGAGCTTTTTACAGAAGTTGAAAGTTTTTGTGTCAAGAACCTGTCCATACAAAGTGGCTTGTTTATGTTGCAGTGAAGGCTGTGGTCTTTCTAGTGAGTGTTTTAAATATAACCATTATTTCTGAGGTGGAGGAAGTCTCTTAAGGCAGGATCTTTCTTAGCCTGGAAAGCAAGCCAGTGATGAAATTTATAGGGGCCAGTGAGAGACAGAGGAAAGCAAGAAGCTTTTTAGTCTGTTTGGATAACTAAGTGAGCTCAGTCCTTTGCACCTTTTTTGTTAGACATGGTTGTAGTCTTTCTTTTGACGTGGTGTTTTGCTGAGGCATGTGCCAAAAGGGGTGTTGCGCTCAATAATTGCTCTTGCAAAGGAAGAATACAGGGATGTTATGACCTCCTTGTCCCTGGATGAGATACCCTTATTAATGAGGTGGGCCATGTAAAAAGCTTTCTGTACAACGGAGACAACGTGGTGGTCAAAAGTCAGGTTTCTATCAACCTGGGTGCCCAAGCACCTCATGACTGATTGCATGCTTACAACATTGTCATTAATGTGATAATTTGTGGGGACATCACTCTCCTCAAAGGGGATGATTGTGCATTTTTTGGCATTTAGCTTGAGATCATGTTTCTGGCACCAGTCATTTGTTTGGGTGAGACCCTCTTGTAACTTATTCAGAATTGTTTTATTAAGTCAGTAATATGAATTATTTACTTTATTGCAAATTTGTTGGCTTATTTTTGTGGATTATAGTATTGTAGGACTGCTAATGTTGACATTGTATGTAGATGAACGGCTGGAGTGGTTTTCTCAGTGAGAAATGCTAGTGCTGTAGTGAATATCTATTTATTTGTAAAAAAAAAATCTATATATTAACTAAGATGTTAGAGTTAACTGTTATATTAGAGAATTAAAATCAAAATGAGAATTAGAATTTTAAGGCAAATGTTAGGCATTTATTAATTGTTCAAATGCACCTACAGTACAGCCAGGAGGTTGACTTTGGTCTCCTGTGGCAGCGAAAGAGTTAACTATATCATATATTTTATATGCAGCCCCAAGACAATTTCTGTTCACTCAATGTGACCCCGGCAAGCCAAAAGGTTGGACACCCCTGCTCTAAAGCTTAAATTATCTCTACACAAACCAGCCACAGTTGAAAGGTTTAAAATATTTAATAAATAAAAAAAAACACAAGACAATACTTTTTACTACACAGTGCTAGTCAAGAGTTCAGAGATCACAGGAAAATGTTTAAAATAATACAGTAGAATAGTTCTGCCATCATTACAGAAAACAGCTGGACTAGACTTACTATTTCCTATCTATATCTAAAAGCAAACACAGTTATAAAATAAACTTGCATATAGAGCAAGGCAGTGCTGGTGATGTTGTCAGTTTTGAAAACAAATGCAAAATGCTTTGATTTTCTCTCTCTCTCTCTCTCTCTGTCCTTAAATTGATAACATAGTACCACTGACTCAGTTCAGATTACATCATTATTCTCCATTTCCCAGGCTAACAGAAACACAGACTTTTACAGCCCTTTTGATCTTCCAGCTGGTCAGGAAGCCAGAGCAATAAAAAATATTATACATGTAAATTCTAGCCATTAACTCTGGTCTCAAAACAATAGGAAGAATTCCTTCATTCAGAGATCTCGGCTCCGAATTTTGAGATCAAACAATTATACAATGCTTGACTTAGCAGCTTTCCTCCAGCAGAGTGCATTGTGGTTACATTTTTGAAGTTCAACATTTAGCACTATTTTCTTCCATTTAAGACAACAAGACTGTGGCTTATATTAATAATTACAAATGACAGAATTAGCTACAAAATTCTATCTGGTTAGGCTGGCAGCTTTCATATATCTTCACAAGGATATTTTATTTACACCTTCTATTCTTTTAGCGAGGAGCCTCGGTAGATGTTCCAGTTGGATATGCCTGGTTAGGTACATACCAAAGGGGCATTGTATTCAATGATAGGTTTGATGAATGCCGAATACAGTGAAACAATGATTTCATTGGACTTGGATGCCATACCTTTGCTTGTAAGTTTTGCAATATAGAATGATTTCCTCACCACTGTAGACACATGATGGTCAAAGGCTAGATTACTATCTACGTGTGTCCCTAAGTCCCTGACTACTGGGTCATTTGTAAGGGGTGTGTTGTCAATATAACAGTTACCAGAGATGGATAAATTCCCAAAGGATACTATTATGCATTTCTTGGAATTTAGTTTTAGTCCATGGCTCTGACACCAGTTGTTTGTCTGTGTCAGCCCCTCCTGGAGAACATTTGTGTCAGTGTGAGATTCAATGACAGCTCTTAATTTGCAATCATCTGCATATTTAATCAGCCAGAGACCACTGACGTTGTCCTTAACTTCTGAGAAGTAAATGCCAAAAAGGAGCAATCCAAGGACTGATCCCTGAGGGAATCCACTTGTGACTGGCTTCTTTGTAGAGGTGGACTCCCCATTTTTAACTTCCTGGGTCTTGTCTGTGAGCCATCTGGCTATCCACTGGGTAACATACAGGTTTGTACCTAACCGCTCGAGTTTTACAGCAATGCCCGAATGGTGTATTGTCTCAAATGCCTTGACCAGATCAAGGTAGGCAGTGTGAACAATTTTGCCCTCATCCATTGCTTTGGTGATGTTCTCAAAGAAGTCTACCAGGTTGAGTCGGTATGATGTGCCCTTGACAAAACCAAAATGGGTTGGGTCCAGTGTCTGGAGGTTTACTATATCTCTGTTGATCATCTCCATGATAATTCTTTTCATGGCTTTAGATACAAGACTAGTGAGACTTATGGGTCTGTAGTTTCCAGGGTCTTTATATGGCCCACCTTTGTGTAGAGGGATGGCTGTTGCCTTTCTCCAGTCATGAGGCATGAAACCTGTTTGGAGGCTACAGTTAAATAGTAATTCCAGAGGCCCTGATAGGTCATGTTCCATGCTATTTAGAAGGCATCTTGGGATATTGTCTGGGCCCTTTGATGCAGTGTTCTTGGTCTTAGAGCATTAAGGACCTGTTCCTTAGTTATAGTAGGGGGAGTTATATTTGATGATATTTCCTGAGGAAAGGTTGAGAGGGGTACAGTTGGAGCTGAATTTAACAACCAGGAGATTTGCTATGTCTTCTAACTCAGTATAGGTGGCTCCATTTACAATGAGCCTGCACACAATTCTGTATTGCCGGTGAGGTTGCAGACCTGGCTAAAGAATGCTTTGTGGTTGTTCTTGGCCTGGGAGGCCAAAATTACCTCAAATTTGGGTTTGGTAAACTTTATTTGTCCTCTGTGTTGTTTGTTTAGTTTGATAAGAGTGTTTTTATCCTGCTGGGTGCGGCACCTCCTAATTTTTGCCATGATTTTCTTCTTTCTGTTATACAGTCCATTGATTTTGTGATTCCACCAGGGTGGCTTGTTTTTTGAGTTAGTGCTGTACTTCCTGGTGGGTACAGCTGCCTCTATGCAGGTATTAACATGCTTGTACAAGGTTTCTGTGAACAGTTATGCATACACAGCAGTGTTCTCAGGGTTTATGGGGGCTTGAAACTTTGCCAGGTTCTCACTTAATAGCAGGTCAATCATTCCTGAATCATCCAGGTTTAGCTGGGCATCCAGGTTTTATTTTTACTTCAAAGGAGACCATTTTGTGTCTGACCTTACCAGGGAAAGCATTACAGTAGGGGGTGTGCAGCACTCTCCCATATAAGTGAGGACCAGATCCAGTATGTTTGCACCTTGGTTGGTGTATTGACTATCTGGTCCAGGGAGTACGTGTTTACAAAATCCAGGAATCTCTGTGCATGTATGTTTGGTGTTTATGATTCCCAGTTAATAGTGGGGTAATTAGTCACCCATGAATATGGTATTGGTTTGGATTGTTAGTGTTTCTAATAAGTTTAAATATATAGCATGGGTTTCCTGGGTCATACAGGGAGACCTATAGCATGCAAGGAAGTGGTATTGGATTTTGCCTATGCTGATTTCAACATTGAGCAGCTCAAGTGCATTCTACTGTTTGACCAGCCTTGAAGTATAGTTATCGTTGATGTAGAGACACCTCTACCTTTATTCCCTGCCTGTGAAGTAGCTGGTCTAAATGTTTGGAAGATATTATAACCTAGCACAGTTGGTGTGCTCTCCATGGCTTTAAACCATGTCTCAGTGACCACACAGATTTCAACATCTTCTAGGATAAAGACAGCTTCTAGGGAGTGCAGTTTTTTTGTTTAGACTCTTAGCACTGAGCAGTAATACCTTTAGATTCTCAGTTTTGATTTGCTATGTTGGAAGTACTTTCAGTTTGGCACTGCCTAAAAAAGGTGCTATGAGGGAAGACAATGTTTTAGCTAATATTCGTGAGCCAAAGGGGAGAGGTGCAAAACATCCCTGGCAAAGCAGCATGGTCTGTTGACCATCTCCTTGCATGCTGACAAATACTGCACCCCCTTAGAATGACACCAGAAACTAACCCAATTATTAAAGTCAATCATCTTTTGTTCACATTGTGACATTGTCCTTGGAGATGGTAAAATGCTGCTCAATGCTAGGCTCATACCAGCCTGAGACACATATTCAGAGAGCTCGATGATGTATCTCTTCATATAGTCTAGGGTGGTATGTCTCGGATCATTTACTCCCACATGGACTATGGCTGAGTCATATTGGTAACTATGGTCCAATGTCCTGAATGCCTGCATAATGCGGCAGATCCTAGCCCCTGATAAGCAACTGACCATGACTTTCTCCTTACTCAGCCTGGTGAGAGGGACATCAGTGTGCCTCAGGAGTCTCCAGTGACTAGAATGCTGGATTATGTGCTGGCTTTCCTTATGGGCTTAGCGGTAGAGGCTCCATGAGATGTAGCTCTGTGCTGATGTGGGTGGTGTTTTGAAAGAGTGCATTTAGGGCTGCTGAGGGTATTTAAGTGTACTTCATCTAGGAGGTCTTTGTGGTTTAGGAAGCTTAATAGTAAGAATCTCAGCATTTGTGAGTCGATATGTCTGCTTTGAATTTGTGCATGATGGATGCAGAGTAGGTACTACTGACAACCTTGACATTAGGAGTACTTTTATGTGAGAGCTTTGCCTCCAGTGCTGACGTGTAAATACATCTCTCACATACCATATCAGTTTGAGAAGTAACTGGTTGTCAGTAAACATGAGGCAATTTCTACATTGCCTCAGGATGCCCATATCCACCAAGCTGGTAACGGAGACAGTAGGAAAGTTCATATCTATGGCAACAGACCCTTTTTCATTGATTAAACGGTTGGAGTGAGAATAACAATGACTGTCAGGAGTATCCAGTTTGCAACTATGGGGACAGGGCTTGTCACTGCAAACTAGTTGTCCTGTGTGCATCTAGGTACTGGAGAAATTTCATTTGTGTTTTTATAGGAAAAATGTCACTCAAGGTGTCTTGGTCTATACAGAGCACTGCCACATATTTGAGGGGAAACTAATATGCAGACCCTGAAAATTTAAGGATGAAGTATTTAGGCAGATGATATTCTGAAGTTAAAAACAAATCAAGCATACTTACTGAAAACAAAGAATTAGCTTGCCAAGAATGATGAAAAGAGGGGAGTCGCATGAATGGCTACTGCCTGGCTACTACTAATGCTGGTCTCAGCATAGCTTCACTCTCGGCATTATTGGGTGTGTGCACCGATAAAAATCACTCACACATATAAGCCATAGCAATACTAGTTTTACACTTTTTTCAGCAAATAGCAATGCATTGTACAACACTGGTCTTGCCACAGTAGATCAGTATCTGTGTTTAGCAGTCATCAAACAGAAGCAGGGGTAAGTTGCTTTTATTTACCTCATTGAGGAGTAATGTAGGAATAACATTTTCTACAGTAAACACAAATAGTATTAGAAATAAAATAGTCTTTAGTTGACACATAGCTAGTCATGCATCAATATGACTTTGTTGATATTTTAGAATTTTGTCTAAAGTCAAAGAATGTAATTCCACAGTCAGTACCTCACAATCACCACATATCCCAAAGCCATAGATGCGGAACAAGAGGGCAAAAATGCTTGATAATTAAAAGCCACATTGAATGTGTACAAGTTATAGCCCTCTTAAATGCAATTAACCATGACCCCATCCTCTACCAGTTACCCATAGAGGTGTAAATGAAATTTATCAACATTTTTCTTCCATACTTCAGTTGTAGCGCATTCTCAATGAGAGACTGAGAATAACAAGGTTTGAGGGCTGTAGAGCTTGCCCCACACACAAAAAATATTATCTGAAGAATAGTGTATTTGCTCAAATTGCTAATGAACTGAATTACCTCTGATCCAGGTTTGAATACTTGTATTCACACAATGCAAGCAAACTTTGACAAGCTTTTATGTTACAAATGGAAACCATTTATAATGTTGGAACCCACTAGAGCGAGTCCCAAAATGTGGACACTGAAAGACTGAAAGAACAGACTTGCATATACTAAGTCCAAGATGCCATTTCTCAAAATATTCCCTTTTCTCCAAGGTATCATGATCTTGAAAGTTTGGGGGGATGTGGGGGCTTGTCACTCACATGGGGTGGTGAAGGGGGGTAAGCCCCCCTGCAAAAAGAAGTTTAAAGGAGAAGAGCGATTTTCGAAATTCACTCTCTTCCTGTGTTTTCTGTCTTTTTTTTTGCCTTGTCAGCGCTCTGAATTTCAAATGCCAACATTTCAATAAGGAGCTGTTATAAACTGGGGCATCTCAAGAATATGTAGCGCAACTATTTGAACCACATTAATGCAAAGATCCCAGAAACCTGCATTATATAAAGTCATTCAAACAAAACAGGCAATTGCAGATGTGTAATGAACTGGCAGATACAGACAGGTAGTGTGTGATCAAGCGAGAAAGCTGTGATACTGCCTTCCATTGCTTTCTAAGCATGCTTCTTCCACTTCAGAATAAATACTATCCATGTAATAGCAAATGAGGCAAAGGAAATCCACTCCTCTAGATAATTAAAGAGCTAAAGCAAGCCTTTGCAGCTCAAGCAAGCTTGGCCAGAATACAAAACCCACAATGAACATGCTGGCATGCATCAATGCTGCAACTTTAAGAAACAGTATAAAATGGTTGACAAATAAAGCAAAGGCAATTGACATGAAAATAAAATCCCTACCAAGAAACCATTGAGGTTTGTAAATAAAGATATAGTATGACTAGAAAGCTGAAATACGACCAAACCTTTCTCCAAATGTAAACGATGGGGAACATATAACTGCTTATTGGACCACAGAGACATTTACCCAGTTCTTTGTCTACCTCCTCTCCTCCAGTCAGTTTTTTATATGTAAGATGATCAAGTGAAGAAACATATGGCACAGGAACTGATGTTTAGTTCAAGGAGTTCAGTTTTTAAAATGAATTGTCTGAAACAAAGATCCCAAGACCCTGGTAGCAGAGGACCTGGTAAGCTGTACTGCAACTTCCTCTCAACCTGTGATTCTTTTATTTCGGAGCCTCAATCTAACATTTTCATTGCCTCTTTAGAATCTGCTACTTTCTTAGAAATTATTTTTCTTTCATTTCTTCCTTTACTGCTATTGCCTGACAATTATTGTCCCTCCTTTGAGTCCCCATTCACTCCTCTTAAAGTGAAAGCAGATCGAGCTGATAAGTCTCAATCCCTTGCTGGCTGATGTGTAACCTCTCATTTGTGAGGTCCTGCTATGCCTCTGGGGCACCATGTGCACTTTCATACACACAACCGTGCACAAACGCACACACATGTACACAACCGTGCACAAGCACTCACATGCGCACATTTCCTAGAAAGATGCTGCATATTACGGCTTGGCAGAGCCACGTGCATATCCATAGTGTATGTGCTATATGCTGCACTCCTGCTTTAATGTGACAGTCAGTGTTGTAGCGGACCAGACCACCTCCCTCCTCCTCCTCCAAGATGAGTGAGCATACATCAGCCATTGGCTTTTAACTTCTGCGATCAGCTACTCCAGAACTAATGCTTCTAATCAATCCCAGGGCATCTGAGTCATAGTCGAGCTTTCCTCCACCTATGCCACAGAGCTGACTACTTTTTTAGCAATTTGGAAGGCTTCAGTTGTCATAGCACATGCAAACAAGGATGTGAAACAAATACTCAACATTACTGCCCATTCCTTTAGTGTGAGTATTAATTCAAATGCTACAGAAAACTATAGTTATTCATCTAGGAAAAAAAAACATTTAGAAGCCAACTGGCTGCTTAGTGACTAGCAACATAGATTTAGAAAGGACCACAGTACTATGATAGATATTTTGTCACTTAGAGTGATGGATGATGGTGTGGCATTTGTGGACCTATCCAAAGAGTTAGATTCAGTGAGTCATTCAAGGCTAATAACAGAATATCCATTGAGATGGTTCAATAGGTATTTGCACCAGTGGTTATTTTGCATTCTGTTGGCCATCACCTCTCCCCTGCTCTCTGTATCATATGAACCACTACAATATGACACAACTCTTTGCAACAAAGCTAATGAATTCATTTAAATTATCTGAACTAAAAAGGTATTGTAAATGCTTGGTGAGATTTTCTGTACGTTTGTCAGTTTTGTTAAAAAAAGATCTATATCAGGGTTACCAAAATTGCACACTCACAAAGAGAATGGACTGAATATTTAGTTAAGCCAGTGAATGCAGTCCAGATCTTCAGATGGGGTTGGTGGAAATGTAGATGCTTCTGATTGGCTGAGCTTAGAGGAATCCTCAAATGTGACATGTCTGACTCTGAGATGTTTAATGTGCGAATTAAGATAGTTTAGTCAGTGGGCTTAATGTACATCAGTACCCTGATTGGAGAACGAGCATTCTCCAGCAGGGTATTAATGTACAAGTAATGCCCAATGAAAAATGAGTTTGACGCTTCACAGCAGTATATCAAGCTGCCATGGAGCTCGGACTGAGAAAATGGAACAGCCACCATTATTTTACACTCACTAAGCAGTGCTTTTGCTGTTTAACGAGTGTAAAACATAAAAAAAAAAGAAGACAACAAAAAGTTGTGCATGTGAATGTGTGTGTGTGTGAGAGAGAGATAGAGAGAGTGAGAGAGAACGCAACAGTGATGCGTGAGTGATGCATGTATGTAAGCAGAGGAGACTGCATGTGAGAGATATCGAGAGAGAGAGAGGCTGTATGTATAAAAGCAGCTGGAGACTGTGAGAGATTGAGAAAGAGGGTGAGATCGATCTTGTGTGAGTGAATGTGTGTATTAAAGCAGAGGACATTGTGTGTATATATGTATGTGTATGAAAGTAGAAGAGACTGTATATGTGTATATGGGAGAGATAATAGGCTGTATGTAAAATTGTTGTTTTACTTGCTTATTTTTTTTTTTAAGCACTATATTATTTTTTATATATGTTTGATGTAAAATGCTTCCTCCAACGCCATTAAGATATGCTACAGCAAGTTTGAAACAGTAGGTGGAGGAACTATTTTACATTAACAATATATAAAAAATATAGTACTTAAAAAAAAAAAATAAGCAAGTAAAACACAGCAATTTTACAGAGAGCCCATTCTCTAAGTGCAATAATGCCCTCTAGGGTGTGTGTTAATGTGTAATTAGCACACTTCCAGGGGTGTAGAGGCCCTCCACCAATTACACATTAACACACATCCTGTCAGGCATTATTGCTTGCGTAGACAGCAGTTGGTAAAGGGAATCATTGCTGGTACAGTTGTCAGCCCGAGGACAAGTGTTAAAAGAAACTTATGTGTACTGAACTAAAATTACACTAAGTAACTTAAAGAACGACACTGAGAAGTTTGGGATTAATGGAATATATGTGAAGACTTCTGTGTGTGTGTGAATGCAGAGAAGGGCTGCAGTAAAATGTTTGATTTCTAATTGTGTGTTGGTGTCAGTAAACACGGCCATTATAATATTGCACTTTAGTAAAAAAATGCAGTCAGCCAATGCAAGGAACTTTGAAATACATATTCTCTAGATCAAAATGGTTTGCATTAAAATACATTAGAGCCACATTTGCAGATATGATCATGCATAGAAAATGTTTTGTTTTACAGAAAAAATAGCATAAAATCATTTATTTTACAGGTAAAATAGCATAAAATCAAAGCAAGAACATAAGGTGACTGTTTTCTAACTGTGAAATGTTACCAGTGAGGGGAACTACAAGAATACTGACATTAGATATGGGAGACAGAGGAGAAAAAATGATCCATAGCAGACGGCACTCTCATAATAAGACTGCATGCTATTCTTCTTTATAAAAAGGGAAGAATCTTCAAAACTGGCAACCAAATCAGAGCAATGTCTTTCACCCTGTTGGTTATTTTTTTTTTTGTATATACAAGATTAAAGTATAGTTTGGACTGGTTTGATATGATATTCATTTTTATTTTTTGGCAAATATAAAGAGAGAGAATAGGCAAATGCCAAGTTGATGAATGCAGTTTGAAGGAGGTAAAGATGTGAAATCCAGGAGCGACTGAATGTAATTCTATTCAGTTTATAAATGTACAGCCAGTATGACTAATGTCAATTATTCTGCTGTAATGTTAATGGATAGCTGATTCTGTGAAAAGTTCAAGAATGTTTTTCATTTCTAAGGAAGTTAAGCCACATATTGTAATGTCGCAGGGACTCATTTAAGAAAAAATGAACACAGCAAATTAATTAAAATATGAGGTTTAGATATGGTCACTCCTCAGGATATGTGACCCAGAAGATGAAGGGTGATTACCCTAAATGCAAGAGGTGCTCCTATTATAACTGAAGAAGAACAAATTGACAGAGAACCAGGGTTTGTGTTGTTAATTTGATTTTGGTTAGACAAAAGAATGATTGTGCTGTTAAGCAACTGTTTTTTTTTTTTTTTTTTATTTGATAACTCCAGAGCACATAAGCTTTTAGCACAATTGCTCAAGCAACAGAAAGTAGAAAGGGTTGTTCCCAAGCTTAGCGAGCCTATAACGAGGAAAATAACCAGAGATCCTGTAGAGGTATTATAAGTATTTTGGCATTTTATGAAAAAATGTATAAAGCGGAGAAATATGGAAATTAAGAAAAAGTACAAATGGAAATGTCTATGGAAGAATTAAATATGCCCAGGTTAGAGGTAGATGAGGCTTAATTACTAACATTTATGATAGGACGAGATGAGATAAAAATGGTGATGTATAACCAATCTATAGGAAAGTCTCCAAGAATAGATGGCATTCTTGTGGAAGTCTGGAAGCTAAGAGGGAAGAAAGAAAGATCTGGAAGGCTTTGTTTAACAGTATTTTAATCGAAGAAGAAGCACCAACATCCTGGAAGAAAGCTGTGATGGCTGCCAATACCTCTTCATATAGGCCCATTTTTATTCTAAACCATGATTATAAAGTGTGGATGTCTATAATTGCTAAAAGAATGGCAAAGGTGATGCCAAAATTGCTAGCTATGGATCATTGTGGTTTTGCGGATGAGAGGCAAACATTTGACAACATTAATAGACCAATGATGATGCAGAGGGAAGCAGAATATCAGAAAATATCGCTGCTGTTGGTGAGTCTTGATGCAGGGAAAACAGAGAAAACATTCAACAGATTAAGCTGGAATTCTACGAGTAGAGCAATGGAAGCATTTGCATTCCCTGGCAAAATAATAAGGTTATTTAGGAGGATATATGAGGAATCAGAGGTCATAATTAAAGTATGGGGTTCCCTCTGATAAGTTCTTTTTAAACAGAGGAACCAGACAAGGGTGTCCTCTTTTTCCTTTATTTGTGATAAAACAAAGGCAATAGCTGTAAACTATGTACCACACATGAATTTGTTCAGCAATACCCATATTTATGTGGACATAATAAAATGAAGTACTTAGGAGGATGGGTTAAAAAGTTATTTTTTTATCTTTTTTTACTTAGAGTTATCATTTTACTTTTACTGCTTATATTATCATATTCCTTGTAAATATTTGTCATGTAGCCGCGGTGGTGCAGCTGTAGCATTGTTGCCTCACAGCAAGAGGTTCGCCTGTTCGATTCCCGGCTGATGTGCCTTCTGTGTGGAGTCTGCATGTCCTTCCCACGGTCGAGTGGTATTGAAAGACATGCATGAATGGGCGTGCCTTCGCTGAAGGTTGGGCATCGGGCTGGCAACTCGGCACCGTAAAAAAATCTACTGCCAATCATTAGCAGACTGGAGTTCCGCTGTGGTGACCCCTAACTGGGAAAAGCTGAAAAGACAACTTGTAAATATTTGTCATGTACTGTAACACATTTTTATCCTTATTGATGTTATGTGAAGATTTTCTCCACAGGCCTCCACTGAAAAAGGGCTAAGCCCATTTGGACCTTCCTGGTTAACAAATGTCAAATAAATAAAAAGGATTCTGTTATGGCAGCTAAGAATATGTGGTAAGAGACTAAAGATACTAAAAACTGAGAAATCGGAAGCTCTGTTTAATGGATATGGATAGCAAGATAGACACAGTAAAAATATTTTTAGTCCCTTTAGTTTATACACAGGTCAAGCAAATTTTTATCATCCAGGGGAAAAGATGTGAATAGCAATTAATAAAGAGTTGAAGGATTTTATCTGGGAGGGGATGAGCGCAAGAGTCAAGTGGGAGAAGTTGATCCTTCTAATAGAACAAGATGGTTTGGGGTTTACCTAATTTGAAGATTATCTCAGTGACGCAGTCATGGTTCCTATGCATATTACAAGCATAAAGCTACAATTAAAAATGAAAGGGCATGATGATAAAACAGGGGAAGTTAAAGAAATAAGCAAAGACTGGGATTTTGGATGCAGATCCTTAAGGAGAATAAGAATAACCAAACCTAATATTATATTTATAAAGTCGCAGAAAGTATTCTAAGAACTAAGTCAACATGGGAATGGAACAGGAGATTCTGCCAATCAGGATCACTGGAATTAGGGGTACACAGAATAGGCAAGAGGGGTCTGGAATTTACTGGAGGAAACTGGCAAAGGAACCAAGGAATTGGGAGCAAATAATTAGACAGGGAAAGGTAAAAGAATGGGAAGAGGCCAAGAATTAATTTGGACTGCAGTCTACAGACTGCCTTCCCTGCCAAAGACTGATGTCAGAGTATCGGCAAAGAGAAAGGAAGAAGGGGGATCCTACCTTAAAGACCAGCACTGGTAGAGTTTCTGGTAGCATCTAGAACAGAAGCTACTGTTTAAAAATGATAATTAAATATTACAAATATAGCATGATAACTATACGAGTCAATCTGAAGAGATTAGAACATCTTGGGAAGAGAGAGATTGAATAAACAATTCATAAACAATGGGAGGATATATGTATTACTCCAAAATATGCAACAAAGTCTAGAAGATTTAGGACCTTTGTTTAGAAGTGTTTGCATAGGTATGTTATATCCCAAGCAGACTCCAAAGAATTTTTCCTCCAGTAGATTGCAAATGTTGGAGGTGTGATGGGGAAGAAAGAGGTAGTTGGGATCATATTTTTAGGAGCTTAATGAGTTGACAGACTATAAAAATTCCCTGCAGACTGCTCCATCAGAAGTACTGGGTGAGCAAAATGGTGTAACAAAGGAAATCATTTTTTGAGCTGTGATACAGAATTGGAATTGCTGCCAAAAAAAGCAATTACTAGAAAATATAAACCATAATAGAAATAGTAAATATAGTAACAGGGATAAAAACTGGAATCAGGATCTTTAGAAAAGGAAAGGAGCAAATTACATAGTTAAAACTGGAAATTGTGGGAACAGCACGTGCAAAATAATGTTTTGGGGGAGGAATGAGGTTTAAGAGAAGGCAATACTTGACTGATGATGACTGTATAGAAGATTGCATGGGATGCATAATATTTGCAACTGAAAGTATGTCAACATGGTTTGTTTGCATAAATGTATGATTGCCTATGTCATAAGTGATACTTTAATAAAGAAAAAAGAACAATTGCAAATATTTATGTTCACCCCCTCAAGAAATTAGCAAAATGAAGTGGGGAAGAGGCTGAGGGAAATAACTGCTATTCAAGACATTCTGTGCCTGGGTGGGTGAAATGTACACAAGGGGCCAAGGCATAATGCAATTCACAGAGTAGGGAGACATATAAAAACATTTACACAGGTCTTTGGTATATTAGATGCTGCAAAGCTCATACATACTCATTATAGAATATACTTGCTGTTCTGTGAGGTGTAATACTAGGTCTAAAGCAGGCACGATTTACATAATAAACATTTGGTTTCTCAGTTTGGCACATTTTTCCAGTACTATCGGGTCATTCTGCACAGCTCCAAATACATACCTTACTGTTAGGCATTGGAAATGTCATGGTCATTATTTAAAGGCAAAAGAATTTGAGACCTGGTGCAAAGACAGATTGGTAGACCTACATGGAGATGTAATGAATGACCCAGAGGGAATGATAGGAGTATGGGACAAACTCAAGGCAAATTTAAAGCAAGTAATATGGGCTGAAGCAAGTGTGAGAAATGCAGAATAGAGAGTATCTGCAGTTTACAACAGACAAAATAACTGCAAACCAAGAGACGGCAATTAAAGGAAGATGAATTAGAGCAGTTAGAAAAGGCAAAAAAGACGTTAAGGGATGATTTAGACAGATTACATGATTTTTTTTTCTTTTGAAAAATGGTGATGCAAGTAGGATAGCTAAAAAAATTTCTTATGGCAAAAAATATCTTAAACAGAAATTAAGACAACAGACAGCAGAGAAACAGAGGGAGATAAAGAGGGGTAGTGAACATTATTGAAGCACAAACATGTAGCCCAACTAGAAACCCCAAAAGGATTTAACCATACTCAGGGCATTTTGTGACGATTTCTATAGATGTGAATGAAAAACTGAAAGCTATTAGCTAATCTTATAGATTTCTTGGAGGGGATTGCCCTACTTCAACTACAGGCAGCTCATGCAGAGAAATTGATAGCTCAAGAAGAGGTGAAGTCTCAAATGGCTAAATTACTGAACAGGCAAATCAATAGGTGATAATGCTTTTTCTTCAGAATTCAAAAAATTAGGTGAATAGAAGATGGTTGAAGCTAGACATTATTGATTAATCAAATTCTAGGTGGAAGGGAAGTCCTGCTGTCATGTAAAATGTCAGTTGACTCCAGCAAATAAACTGAAACTCAACTGTGAGTGGGAACATTTTTGGGAAAGCTATTTTTTTTCCTACCATCCCTCGGGTGTCAGTATCACCCCTGCACATACCAAAAGTCAAGAAAGACTACATTTACTGAACAGTGACTCCAGGCAAACAAACCAAAACCCAACTGTGAGCAGGAATATTTTTGGGAAAGCTAGTGTAGGTTATAGTTATTACTATTCTGCATTGTACAGTGTAAAGCCCTATGTTAGCCTGTTTGTTTAGCACCGGTAGCTTAATTCGCCTAGGTCAGCAGCAAGGCATACTTCCCCCTACCCCACTTTATAAGACAACTCTTCCAAACGACAGCCCTTCCTCATCTGGATTCTGATTAACACAGCCATCCTATCCTCTCAATCCAGCTATTTGCCTGATGGCCTCAGTGACCATCAACCAACCTTTCTTCTAAGAACCCATACCTACCAAAGCAAACTGACCACCTATCGCTTAATTAGAAATAAAAAAAGTTTCAACCCTAACAACTTTCTCTCCAATGCAAAGCTGCAACTGGGAGCCTCTCAGACAATTCCTGGAAGATGCTGTTAAAACCTTCAGCACCACTTTCTTAGATATGCTAAACTGCCATGCACCCCCCAGAACTATTAGAATCAAAGCTAACTATGCACCTTGGCTAAGTAAGGAATGCAGATCCCTGCTTAAGGCTAGAGATAAAGCTTGGGAGAAGTTTCATAAAAACAAATCCCAAGCCTCAAAACAATCCTTCTTACAATTGAGAAATAAAGCAAAGAAATTAGTTAAACTTGATAAAATCAACTATTACCATAATATTCAAAAAAAGCATCATAACCTGCCATTAATAATATACTTCCAGATAAACTGACTACATCCACTCCAATAACCAATAACTCTGATAACATAGCAACTCAATACAATAAATACTTCACAGAAACTATTCTAGCCCTCTCCAATTCTCAGAACACCCCCACCACCTCTGAACCTTTCATATCCCAGAATAACACCCACTCCTTTACATTACAACCAGTCTGTTGACACCATAAAAAACTACTTAAAAAATTAAAGCCAACCATACTGGCAGCAGGCAAACTCCATGCAGACTTTTTGCAAATTACAGTGGAAGCAATAGTTTATCCAGTAGCCATATTAATAGAGAGATCAATCTCAGAAAACCTGGTACCTGATATTTGGAATATCTCCCATAGTCTACCTTTACACAAAAGAGGCAGTTCCACCAACCTGACTAATTATCATCCAATTTCCATTCCAGCACCCGTATCTAAAATCCTGGAGAGAGTCATTCATACACAGTTGATGGACTAGCAACACACACAAACTATTGTCAAACACTCAACCTGGCTTTTGCCCCTTTCACAGCACTACCATGGCCCTATCTTCCTTTACTAATATAGTGAACCAGTATAGAAATAATGGAAAATTTGTATCTGCCATCTTTCTGGACCTTTCTCAAGCCTTTGATATGGTAAATCACTTAAACTTAAATAAACTTAAAAAGGTGCTTCCCAACCTAAACCTCAGTTCCTCTATTTACCTGGTTTAAAAGCTGCTTATCGGGATGCCACCAGGCCATTCAATGGCAACATGAACTCTCCCTTCTTCAGTCTCATTAGGGGTTCCCCAAGGCTACTCTATTGTTCTCTCTTTTCACCAACCGACTCCAAACCTCTACTCCTCACACCACAGTTATATAATACACAGATGACTCTACACTAGTATGTGCAGCCTCCTCCCTACAGGACCTACACTAATATGTGCAGCCTCCTCCCTACAGGACCTCCAGTCCACAACTATAGACTCTTTTCTATCTGTCAAAACATGGCTCACTAACTCCCAACTTATTCTAAATCCCATCAAAACCAAGCTTCTTCTCCTCTACCTCACAAGATCTCCCTCATCAAGCCTGTCATTCAATATCATATCCAAAAATAAAACTACTGTCCCTCCAGTAAGCACACCAAACTTCTATGTATAGAATTTGACAACAATTTGAAATTTGTTACTCTCCTATCACAAACCATTAAGAAGGTTCACTAGAAACTCTGTGTTCTATACAGAAAACTATTTCTAACCATAAACACAGAAGCTACTATCGCTCTCACACACCTATTGGCAATGCTCCTATACTCCTCTCTAATCCTAATCAGCCTCAGAAAAACTGATCTAGACAAACTCGAATCCTGTTATAATAAAATGGCCAGGTTCGCCACACTCCTTATATAGGAGGCATCATTGTAAAGCTCTAAAACAACTAAAATGGCTAGAACTACATCAGCTGCTACTCTGTAATCCACTTTTGCCCACAAAATTCTGTATCAACCAGAATAAAAATCTGCTTTCCATAATCTTATACAACCACATACTAATAATCATTCTCTGTTCCAGTAACAAACTACTTCTTGACATCTCCAAATCAAACAACTCGGCCGGGGACTCATTCTTTTCGAACTTCATTCCTAAAATATCGAATAAATTTCCAACCCCAAAAACCTCCAACTGCTCTGTAGTACAATTCAAAAAACCTGTACAGTCACACTTAACAGACACTTGGCTCTGTTCTTGCACCTGTCCTGGCTAGCTCTGTTACCCAAAAGATTATAGAAGCCTACACCTCATTCTTTCTTGTCAACTCTCATCTGAATGGAATGTAGTATTTGTCTCATCGATACTGTATATATCTAATTTGAAAATGTACATTTCCACAGAAAATTTAACATGATTTATATAATTATATGTTGTAAAGGTCTTCTGTATTTTGTTAGTCATGTGAGATACTGGTGGGTTTTGCATAAAGGATGGACATGGTTGTGGTGAATACGTATTTTAACAAGAGGGAGGAGCATAGGGTGACATACAAGAGTGGAGGAAGATGCACACAGGTATATTATATCTTGTGTAGAAGGGCCAGTCTGAAGGAGATTGGAGACTGTAAAGTGGTGGCAGGGGAAAGTGTAGTTAAGCAGCATAGGATGTTGGTCTGTAGGATGACATTGGTGATCAAGAAGAGGAGGAGTGTGAGGGCAGCACCAAGGATCAAATGGTGTAAATTGAAAAAGGGTAATTGTGAGGGAGCTCAGGGAAGAGTTAAGACAGGCACTGGATGGCAGTGAAGAGTTACCGAATAGCTGGGTAATTACAGCAGAGCTAGTAAGGGAGATGGCTAGAAAGGTGCTTGGTGTGACATCTGGAAAGAGGAAGGAGGACAAGGAGACCTGGTGGTAGAATGAAGAAGTACAGAAGAGAAAGAGGTTGACGAAGAAATGGGACTGTCAGAGAGATGAAGAAAGACAAGAGTATAAGGAGATGAGGTGCATGGCAAACAGAGAAGTGGCGAAGGTTAAGGATAGGGCATATGAAAAGTCGTATGAAAGGTTGGACACTAAGGAGGTAGAAAAGGGCCTGTACTGATTGGCTAGACAGAGGGACCAAGCTAGGAAAGATGTGCAGCAGGTAAGGGTGATAAAGGATAATGAGGAAATATACTCACAAGCGAGGACAGTGTGTTGAGCAGATGGAAAGAGTACTTTGAGAGGCTGATGAATTAAGAGAATAAGAGGGAGAGAAGGTTGGATGATGTGCGGATAGTGAATCATGAAGCGCAATGGATTAGCAAGGAGGAAGTAAGGATAGCTATGAAGAGGATGAAGAATGGAAAGGCTGTTGGTCCAGATGATATACCTGTGGAAGCATGGATGTGTTTAGGTGAAATGGCAGTGGAGTTTTTAACTAGATTGTTTAATGAAATTTTGGAAAGTGAGAGGATGCCTGAGGAATGGAGAAAGTGTTTTGGTACCGATTTTTAAGAATAAGGGTGATGTGCAGAGCTGTAGTAACTACAGAGGGATTAAATTGATCAGTCACAGCATGAAGTTATGGGAAAGAGTAGTGGAAGCTAGGTTAAGAAGGGAGGTGATGATTAGTGTTCAGCAGTATGGTTTCATGCCAGGAAAGAGCACTACAGGTGCGATGTTTGCTCTGAGAGAATTGATGGAGAAGTACAGAGAAGGTCAGAAGGAGTTGCATTGTGTCTTTGTGGACTTAGAGAAAGCATATGACAGGGTGTCTAGAGAGGAGTTGTGGTATTGTATGAGGAAGTCGTGAGTGTCAGAGAAGTATGTAAGAGTGGTACAGGATATGTACGAGGGTAGTGTGACAGAGGTGAGGTCTGTGGTGAGAGTGACGGATGTGTTTAAGGTGGAGGTGGGATTACATCAAGGATCAGCTCTGAGCCCTTTTTTATATGCAGTGGTGATGGACAGGTTGACAGACGAGATCAGACAGGAGTCCCCGTTAACTATGATGTTTGCAGATGACATTGTGATCTGTAGTGAGAGTAGGGAACAGGTGGAGGAGACCCTGGAGAGGTAGAGATATGCTCTAGAGAGAAGAGGAATGAAGGTCAGTAGGACTAAGACAGAATATATGTGTGTGAATGATAGGGAGGATAGAGGAATGTTGAGGATGCAGGGAGTAGAGGTGGCGAAGGTGGATGAGTTTAAATACTTGGGATCAACAGTTCAGAGTAATGGTGAGTGTGGAAGAGAGGTGTAGAGAGTACAGGCAGGATGGAGTGGGTGGAGAAGAGTGTCAGGAGTGATTTGTGACAGGCGAGTACCAGTAAGAGTGAAAGGGAAGGTCTACAAGAGGGTAGTGAGACCAGCTATGTTATATGGGTTGGAGACAGTGGCACTGACAAAAAGGCAGGAGGCAGAGTTAAAGATGTTGAGATTTGCACTGGGTGTGACGAGGGTGGACAGAATTAGGAATAAGTATATTAGAGGGTCAGCCCAGGTTGGAAGTTTTGGAGAAAAAGCCAGAGAGGCAAGATTGCATTGGTTTGGACATGTGCTGAGGAGGGATGTATAGTATACTGGGACAAAGATGCTAAGGATGAAGCTACCAGGTAACAGGAAAAGAGGAAGGCCTAAGATAAGGCTTATGGATGTGGTGAGAGAGGACATGCAGGTGGTTAGTGTGACAGAGCAAGATGCATAGGACAGGAAGAAATGGAAACAGATGATCCGCTCTGGCGACCCCTAATGGGAGCAGCCGAAAGAAGAAGATAATGTGTATATATAATAATTATATGTTATAAAGTACTTCTGTATTTTGCCAATCATGTACAAATGTCACTTTCTTGTTCTTTTTTTCACTTTGGAGCTTTTCTCCCCAGGCCTGCACTGAAAAAGAACCTGTGTCCAGTCAGACTTTCCCAGTAAACAAAAGTAAAATAAATGAATAATAAATAAAATTACATTAGTTATGCCAAAGGAAAGGAAATGTCCATTGAATGCACTATCTTACAGACCTGTTCTGGACTTAGTAATTACAAAGTATTAATGGGTATTCTGTCCTCTAGGATGGTAAAAATGTTTCCAAACTTAATTGAACTGGATCAGTGTGACTTCACTGAGGGAAAGCAAATGTTTGACAACATTGTCAAAACTTTTTTATTGATAAAGGATGCAAATCAACATGGACAGCATTTATTAATGATGAGCCTTGATACAGACAAGATGTTTGATAGTCAATTGTTTTTTTTTCTAAAACAATTATTAGTGAAGTTTTCTTTTCCATAACAAAATGGTAAAGTTGATTTTTGAAATCTGTAACAAATCTTCAACAAAGCTGAAAACAAGAGGGAGGCTTTCTGAACCGCTACTATTGGAGAACAGATCTCATTGGAGATGCCCAGTGTCACCCCTTTTATCTGCCTTCTAATGGAGCCATTGGCAGCCAAATCATATCTTCTGTCTCGCTGGGCTATAACTGGGCAAATCAGGGAAAAAGTGCTTTATTCACTGATGTTTTATTTTAATATAGTGAACGCTAGGGGGAGATTTGTTACATTTATTCTAATTTGCTGGAATAATTTCAGTATGTATCTGGCTACAAAATTAACAAAGCTAGAACAAGATCCTTAGCTCTGCACTATCACGCATTATCTGAAATTATCTGGAATTTTCCACTTCAGTGGTACTATAATACATATTAATTATCTTTGGGATATGGCTGCCAGGTGCAGTGTCATAATCTCTGTGGATCTCTCGGGATGAGGCAGAAAGAAAGATATTAGAAAAATGTAAGAAAAGGGAACTATTACTCATGTATCTAAATCTGGGGCTCTGGGGTGTCTAACAGATGGCCTTGCAGTCCAAATCCATCCTGCTGAATGTTATATGTGGCTCGTGACATGCCCTAAACCTGTAAACATTAGAACATTTTAACTTCCTATGTAAGGTAACTGCCTTGTCACTTTCCCAGTTAACTGCATATCAACCTCACTACATGATACACATTGAGGAAATAAAGAACTTGTGCAACAGGAAGGGTTCTTTCTTCATTTGTGTTTCTTTGATAGTGTTCATGGCAATGTGGACTTTTTGGGAAAACTTGCTTTGCTTTCAGAAAAGACTAAATGTGTAAGATGTGTGTGTGTGTATGTGTGTGTATAGATAACTAAGTGTTTGCTTGTGTTTGTATGAATGCTGTGCTCATCTATGAGTCACTTCCTTACAAGCATGATATGTGTGTGAAGTAAAAAAGCAGTGAGACTGTGTGTGTGTATACATATATATATATATATATATATATATATATATATATATATATATATATATACACACACACAGACACACGAGTCTGTATTTGTGAATGGATCAATTGGGAAATAGTGTCATTTAAGTGCTTGTGCATACATGGTTAAACTACTAAAGGGATTGATGGGGAAATGGTGTCATTTACCGCTTGTACGTACATAGTTAAACTACTGAAGGGATTGATGGGGAAATGGTGTCATTTACCGCTTGTACGTACATAGTTAAACTACTGAAGGGATTGATGGGGAAATAGTGTCATTTACTCCTTGTACGTACATAGTTAAACTACAGAAGGGATTGATGGGGAAATGGTGTCATTTACTGCTTGTACGTACATAGTTAAACTACTGAAGGGATTGATGGGGAAATGGTGTCATTTACTGCTTGTACGTACATAGTTAAACTACTGAAGGGATTGATGGGGAAATGGTGTCATTTACTGCTTGTACGTACATAGTTAAACTACTGAAGGGATTGATGGGGAAATAGTGTCATTTACTGCTTGTACATACATAGTTAAACTACTGAAGGGATTGATGGGGAAATGGTGTCATTTACTGCTTGTACGTACATAGTTAAACTACTGAAGGGATTGATGGGGAAATGGTGTCATTTACTGCTTGTACGTACATAGTTAAACTACTGAAGGGATTGATGGGGAAATGGTGTCATTTACTGCTTGTACGTACATAGTTAAACTACTGAAGGGATTGATGGGGAAATAGTGTCATTTACTGCTTGTACGTACATCGTTAAACTACTGAAGGGATTGATGGGGAGATGGTGTCATTTACTGCTTGTACGTACATGGTTAAACTACTCAAGGGATTGATGGGGAAATTGTCATTGAAGTGAACGCTTATCCTTCCTTTGCAATGTTAAGGGCTTAGAGAAAGTGTTTGAGTGTGTTCAGGCAAGAGGTGTTTTCAGAGCTACTGCTTTTACTAAGCAAGAGGTGTTTTCAGACCTACTGCTTTTAGTGTGTGTGTGTGTGTGTGTGTGTGTGTGTCTTGGTTTTGCTCAATTATAGTGAAAACTTGATAACAGGTTTGAAGAAACAATGATTTGCATTTACAAAAGGATGCCATCATGCAGCTCTATGCCATTAAAGAAAAAATCTGGGAAGTACAACTGGTATGTAGCCTTAAACATAACACAAATCATGCGTGAATTTGCTTCGTTAAAGTCAAATGTCTTATGGCAATCAAGCAACTGCTGATATTCTTGCAATACATTGTGTTTCACCACTGTTTTACCTTGTTTAGGGGTGAAGTAAATGTGAAATCGTTCCTATGCCTGTTGCATTGTCTTGCACATACCTTGGTTTGCTAAAGTTTCTCTTTTAACTTATTTTTGGTGGGCGGGCTGTAAAATTAACATGTTGGGCACAGTTTGTAATTAGTTTGATGTAACAATTTGTTTTCCTGCTTTTATTGGTATGGCATAAATTCTAAATGATAGAGTACTGAAGCTTTGTTTCAATAGTTATTGAAAACTTTTGAACTTCAGCTGATGCATTAAAGTGTTTTTGTAATAAAGTACCCTATTTTATTTTAAATGCACTTGACATATTATCCTAAAATATGGATAAGAGATGGTTGCTAGGTTTATACCTGAGAGATTCACTTTAAACCTGAATAGTTAACTGACACATTGACACTCATTTGTTTTTTTTTTTAATTTGTGAATATTTCTGATGTAGTGTTTTTATGGGTCACCACTCACTTCTTGTTAACCAATAAATTTAACTTAGGGTTACCGCCTGTCCCAATTTGCAAGGGACAGTCCCTCTTTGGGCAGTTGTGTCCTGACAAAAAATTGTAAAAATGGCAAATGTCCTGAGATTTTAAGACAAAATTATTTCCTATATTTCCTATATTGTATGTAATAGTTGCATAAAACAGTTATTCTTTATCTAAAATAAGCAACTAATATGCTACAATAATAAACTTTTATTTAGGCAAAAAAGTTAAGTTCTAACCTTTGTACTGTCCATGGGTATGTGTCGGCCTATAAAAATCTGATGTTTGTAACAAAAATGTCCCACTTTGGCCATTTGAAAAGGTGGCAACCCTAATTTAACTAAAGGAGTCAGAGGAGGTTAGAAAGGATTATTTGTTTGACATGTACAGTGCTTGGGTTTAAGCACTCAAATTTGAATTGAAGTGTCATAGGTAGGAATTATGGAAATATGATCTTGATTGAATTTGATGTGATATTATTTTGTCTTGCTTACAGGTAAGGCACGTCTGCAAAATAACTTGACTAAAATTGATCATTTGGGCACAGGAGAATAATATTCTGATAAATACATAAAAAACTAAGCATATTAGATTTGGAAGACATAAACTGAAAAGTGAACATTTAATACAGCATACAGTGATTGAAACTGTAGACTAATTTAAGGACCTGAGTATATGGGTAAATTCACTTCTGAGTTTTTCTAATCTTATCAACCAATTGGTGAATGATAGTTATAGAAGTATCGGTTGTATAAAAAGATTTATCAAGTCTAGGAAAACAAAAAATAATGAAGTCATTGTTAGTTACATTAAACCCAAACTTGAGTATGGAATAAGAATATGGAAACCCTATAAAAAACAAGCATGAATAAACTGGAAAGAGTGCAGCGTAAATATACCAAGGGCATCCATGGATGTGAAAACTTTAAGTTATTATGAAAGACTAAAATATCTGAACTTGTACAGTTTCTCTTATAGATATCTAAGAGGCGATCTTATTCAGGTATATAAGGCATTTAGACAGAACTACCTCTGGGAATTTTTGGGGGTATCAAAAAAAAAAGTGAGTGTGGAGTAAGTGTTGCCAGTTTAGCAATTTGACTTGTTTGGTTTGACTTATTCTCAGGTTGGAGAGTGAGGGAATTTATTTGTATCTTCCTTTTTAAAATTCGAAAACTCTAACAACGTAAGGTATGTTTCTGCAGAGGGAAAACAAAGTGTAAGATGAAAATTAAGTTGTCCATACTGTACTGCATTTCTTCATTTTTTTTTTGCTTGAGAGTGCTGGTTACTTGAGTTTTAGTTCACTGAGAGTTTATGGTACTTTGGGGAGTTTCAGAAGGTCACAACTTACTTCTTAGTCTCACAGAGATGAACAATCATTTTTGTCATCTACTCCCTTTGGGCCTTAGTAAATTTCATTGCAATCTTGCTGGAGCTGAATGTTAAGGCTTTTTCAAAATACTAACTAAAGATTGATAATCAGTATCTACTTGAACAGGTCTACCATAAATGTAGTCATTAAACTTGAAATATGCAAAAACAACTGCTAAAAGTTCTTTTAATGTAACATCGGCAATTTAATTCAAGGGCAGCAGGAACTGAATTTGTAGATGTAAAGTTCTTTGCCGGTAGCAACCTTTTCATTAGTTGCAGTTCTCTTTAATGTGGAAATATTCAGACAATTTGTACTTCCACAGAGATTGTGCTTATTGTTGACTGATATTGTGGATTGTAATGATAGATGTTTGAGTGGCCTTTTATGGTTAAAATTTTCTGAAATGGGTAGTTTTGTCATTATGGTTCATACATTGCTTACTGAAAGCATGTTCAAAACTACAAATCTGCAACACATTCCAGCAAGTGGTGCTGTATTCTACAAGGAATATCATTTAATACAATCAGGAAGGTGAATTAAAGAACACACATGTATGCATGTCCCTAAAAATGTGTGCAAGGAGCCTATGGTTTGAAAAAAAAAAACAAAGGTAAACGTAATCCTCTACTGGCTAGATGAATTTTCTTTGAATGTGAGTTTTAATGCCGTTTCAATGAACGTGACTTTCAAGGGCAGAGGAGTATATATATGACTCATATTCATGTGCAGTAAGCATGTATTCCTTAAACACAAGTAACGTGTGAATAAATCAGAATATGACAATTGATAAACTATACTTATGTAAAAGTAACTCAAAAGTAACTACTTTAGTTAGTAACTAGTAATAGTAATATATTACTTTTTAGAAAAGTAATAGTAATATATTACTTTTTTAGAAAAGTAATAGTAATATATTACTTTCACTTAAAAGTAACTAGTAATAGTAACTTATTACTTTTAGAAGTAACTAGCACAACACTGTGTATGTGCTAGGAATGCTGTTACAGCTCCTGTGCATAGCTGAGTAATGGAGAGGAGATTTTGAAAGTGACTCTTCATCTGCAGATGAGCTGATGTTCAGTGTTGCCCCTTCCTGCATTGAAACACATTGTATTATCAAATGGTGAAATGGTTTCTTCAGTTCTTCTACTGTGATCCTTCAATTTTCTGCCTGCAGTGGTATTAATGTCTTTTAGGTTGCAAAACAGTGATTAAATAATGTAGTGGTTTGGTGCGCTTAGTCTCACATCTTCAGTTTTTTGGCCTGAAGTAATTATGGAGTGATTTGTATGGTTCTATTTTTCAGCCTGAACGTTTTGAATTTTTCTACCTGCAGTGGTCGCATGGTAGTTTGTGAGAAAGTAATGCAAATTCAGAGTTCTAGTCTTGCTACAAACCTGGTACATTAGAGAAAATTACATGTCTGTTAATGCATTACATTCACACCGGTGCTTATTCATCTGTTGAGGGTTTTTGTGCTAGTTAGACTGTTATGCTTGAATTGGTAAAATGTTTAATTACTAATTAAAGCACACAGGATATATGTAATGTGTGACTGAGCAGAACCTGAATTACCGTGGAATTCACATGTTCATCACAGACAGCAGTAGTATACTTGTACTTGGCAGCTGCACCTTTTTTGACAGGGACACACTAATCCTTGGTATGTCTTGCTGGGTGAGCAAAATGCATGGTTTTGTCAGGGAGACAGAGTAGTAGCAACAGCTACCTCGATGCTAAGCATCTTTGTGAGATTAATTCTGAATTATTATGTGAAGATTTTCAAAATTTTACTTCAGAGTGCTTTTGGAGAGACATATAGTTTGGAAGGAAGTTGGCCAATTTAGCTTACGTCTATCTTAGTCCTTCTCTTAGCAGGGGGTATCATTTTTATACATATTTGTAGAGAAAACAGTACCAGGAATACTACTCACAGCTGAAGGTGCTCTCACCAAACAAAAGGAAGAAAAAGCTGTAAAAATGTGAAAGCAGCCACCACGAATATCAGCAGGACATAGGTTACAGCAACTCCCAAGTAATGACCATAGGCAATCCTTCAAAAACAGCAAGAACTTTTATTCAAATAACATGAGATGAGCGCTTTCGCATAGCCAAGCTATGCTTCTTCAGATATCTATTTGTAGAGAAAAGGAACTAACAGTGCATTTTCAAATGTTCGTGGTGGGAGGAGTATTTCATTATTGAACAGCAGCGTGCCAATTTGTGTTTAATTTGTCGGGAAACTATAGCTGTGTACAACGAGTACAACATAAAGCACTATTACACTAGAAAGCCGGTGGCTAAATTTGACAGCAACACTGGACAACTGACAGAGTAAAAGCCCTGAAGAAAGCTATTAACAGCCAACAGTCACTTTTCAAAATCGCAAGCCAGGGTAGTGAAATGCCATTGAAAGTCAGTTATTTGATAGCAGAACTAAAAGCAAAAACAGAGAAATCTTTTGCAGATGGAGAATTTTTCAAAGACTGCCTCAGAACATTTACAGATGTAGCCTACAGAGAAAATTAACAGTGGGAAATCTGAGCCTCTCCAATCAGACTGTGGTAAGGTGAGTGGCGGACCTGTCCACAAACATCAAAGATAATTTTTGTAGAAGACTGCAACATTGTTAGTTTTTCAGTTTGGCACTTGATGAAAGTACTGATGCTGGGGACACTGCTCTGCTGGCTATATGGCTAAATTTGTTTGAGGAGTTGCCAAGTCTTGTGAAGTGTTGGAAGAACTGCTTGACATTTATGCAATGAGGGACACAACAACAGGAAGGACATTTTTGAGCAATTGAGACGGGTATTGGAAGAAATGAAGCTCAATGAAACAAAACTCTGCAGGGTCACAACTGACGGTGCTCCCTCCATATCAAGGAAGCAAAGTGGATTTATAACTTTATTAATAAAGTCAACACCACAGGATTTCATAGTACATCATTGCATAATAAAGCAAGAGAACCTGTGTGCCAAAACAATTGAAATGAAAAAGTTCATGGAAAAGGTCATTGCAATTATTAACTTAATAAGATCAAGGGAGCCTGATCACAGGCAGTCTAAAAACTTTCTTGAAGTAGGTTTACAGCATGATGATGGAATTTACTTCTGTCAAGCTCATTAGCTTAGCAGGGCAGCAACATTGGACAGATGTTTGGTCATTGCATGATGAAATAAACTCGTTCATGACTGACTAAGGTTAGGAGACCACGTTCTTGGAAGATGATCATTTGTTAAATGACATGGCTTTTCTTGTACACATCACAAAGTTGCTGGCAGACTTAAATATTAATCTACAGGGGAGGGTGTGATGATAGGAGGTACTAACAGCTGTGCCAGGAGAAATAAGTCCATGGATTTGTAACATATGCCAGCACAGCTAGCTAGAATTGTGTAAATAATTGTCATTTGTATATCAAACTGATTTGTACAGGTGCTTGTGCTGAAAATGTATTTGTGAGGCTTGCTTGTATTAAAATTTAACTGTGTGCCCTGCTGGAAAGAAAAGAAATGTACATGCATTATTGTAACTAAATTAAATGCATATGTTTCAGAGGATACTGGCAGAACAGAGGTTAATCACAATCCAGTTGCAGCAAACTTTAAAATATATCTGAAATTAAATTACTTTATGGGTTAAGCCTAAAGATGTTATCCCACAGTTCTGAATGAAGCCAGTGACACAAAGTGTGTAAGAAGCCTGGCTTAGTAGCTCTGTAGGATGAATACAAGTGTTAAAATGGTGTTATGACCTCGAGGAGATCTGAGCAAAGCTTTGTGTATATGGTAGTACATAGGTGCTAAAATCCTGTTAGCTACTAATGTTAGTGATAGCATGAGAAACAGAGTCAGATAACCAGATGTTTGTGATGGCATTCAGTAAGCCAAAATAATGATTAGATATTAGAAGGTGTTTGCTCTCAGCATTCTTCTTTCTGGCTTGGATCTGATAACAAGGACTACTCATGCACATCATCTTTCCTTGTAGTAGTAAGTAAATTAACTAGGGAACAGTAATTTTTAGATTAGTCTGAAATATAGTGAGATGAGAAGCACTGCTTTACTATATCTGTGTGAAGCTCTCCATCCGTGTTATTTTTAATATTCCCTTTGATATTGAAATGTACATATTTAGCATTTTCATGTTTTTATTATTAAATATATTTAAACTCTTCACTGTGGCTGATCCTTTTAGAAAAATATTTAAGTTTTGAGAGCATTTGCATATACTTATTTGGTGATAATTCTGGCCACTCCTGAAAGCTTTGCTTTTTGGTCAACATACCACTTGTACTAATATTAACCTCGCTCAGTATAATTGGATACCCTTTTAAAAGCCTTATAGTAACTGACTAGTGGCAATGATAACTACCTTATAGTCTGGACAGAAGGGGGCACAGTGGGTAATCTGTGCCAGCCTTTCCCAGTTGTGTGTGTGAAAATTGAATCTCAAAGTTTGTGTCTGTCAGCTACTTGGAATAGGGACACAAAGCACTGTTTTCACAGAAAGGGTGTTGGAGGACTTTGCTTGGACACTCGACTGAGGACCTAACCCTACAGCTGTACCAGTAGGGATTCTTACTAGGGACCTGGAGGGAGACAGAGAAATCCAGACCCTGGACTGAGTGTATGCCCTGTGTGCTCTTAGGAGAAATTGTGCTTGATGCAGAGAGGTCTGCATCTGGAAATACTGAGTGTATCAATTTGTATTCCAAGTGAAAGTCCCTCTCCAGTGTCAGTGGTGAGGATTCAGGTTCCTTGATTACTGGCTCAGCATTGGGACATCACACACACTGCTCGATGTAGCCATGCTAAAGGATTGTGGTCTGTAACTACAATGAATTTCATTCCATACAGATAGGGTTGAAGTTTCTGCAGTGCCCATACTATGGCTAAACATTCTTTTTCTACTGCTGCATAGCATTCCTCCCTGGGTTGGAGTCTATAGCTGAGATATACTACTGGGTGCTCTTCTCCCCTCTGAGAAAACTTGGCTGAATACAGACCCCACCCCATGGTTTGAAGCATCTACCTGCACAACAAATTCTGTGCTGTAATCTGTAGTGGCTAACATTGGGGGGTCTTCCCAAAGCCCCTTTAAGCTTTCGGAATGTCTGCTTGCTGGCTGGAGTCCACACTATCTTGTCTGGCCTGTTCTTCCTCATCAGGTCTGTGAGGGGAGCAGCTGTTGTGCTATAATTGGGAACAAACTTTCTATAGTACCCTGCTCTCCCCAAGAGTGCCCTCACCTGCTTTTTAGTAACAGGGGCATGCCACACCCGAATGGCTTCCACTTTGGCAGGTTCTAGCCTGATCTTACCACTCCCCATGCTGTGTCTCAGGTAGGAGACCTCTGCCATACTAACCTGACACTGGGTCCACTTCTTAATTTCAAAATGCCACAGTCTCGAGATTCATAAAATTGGGTCAACAATCTTGAGGTTGTGAAATCTTGATACTAAGAAGTGAAGTAAAAAAAAAGAACATGTAAAACCATGTTTTTGCAGGGGGGCAAGCCCCCTGCACCCCCCACACACCTCTTGCAACTTAAATATACTTACTCCTGGATCATGCTACAGTGAAGAGAATGGTAATGCACATTAGTACGAAGTGAAGAATGGGAACATAACCATTATTTTTACTGTAGTGCGATCTTGGAAGTATATTTAAGTTTCAGAGGGAGTAGGGGGTGCAGGGGAGGCTCCCCCCTGCAAAAACATGGTTTTATACATTTTCTTTTTTTTGTTCTTTACTTAGTTTCGAGATTTCACAAACACAAGGTTGTTCTGGACTCAAGTTTATGAATCTCGAGATTGTGATATTTCGAAATTACATAGTGGAGCCCTGACACTTACTGGGCTTGTCAACACTGCCTTTTGCAGTCTGTCCAGGACCTCCCTGACATGCTGAAGGTGCACATGCTAGGAATGGCTGTAAATGGCAAGATCATCCAGGTAAGCAAGGGCATAATCTCCTGCTCCTGCTAGGATACGATCTACCAGCCTCTGAAAAGTACTGATGTTGGGGACAATGCTCAGCTGGCTATATGGCTAAATTTGTTTGAGGAGTTACCAAGTCTTGTGACGTGTTGGAAGAACTGCTTGACATTTATGCAGTGAAGGACACAACAACAGGAAGGACATTTTTGAGCAATTGAGATGGGTATTAGAAGAAATGAAGCTCAGTGAAACAAAACTGTGTGGGGTCACAACTGACGGTGCTCCCTCTGACAGGGAAGCAAAGTGGATTTATAACTTTATTAATAAAGTCAACACCAGGGGATCTCATGGCATATCACTGCATAACATATCAAGAGAATCTGTGTGCCAAAACAGTTGAAATGAAAGAAATCATGGAAAAGGTCATTGCAATTATTAACTTAATAAGATCAAAGGGTCTGAATCACAGGCAGTTTAAACATGTCTTGAAGTAGTAGGTGTACAGCATGATGATGGGATTTACTTCTGTCAAGTTCACTAGCTGAGCAGGGCATCAACATTAGGCAGATATGGCCATTGACTAAATAAACTCTTTCATGACAGACAGAGGTAAGGATGCCATGTTCTTGGATGATGATCATTGGTTAAATGACATGGCTTTTCTTGTAGACATCACAAAGTTGTTGGCAGACATAAGTATGACTCTACAGGGGAGGGATCAATTAGTCGATACTGTATAAATATGCACTCATATTCATTCAAAAGCTGGAACTGCTGCAGATGCATTTGTCCAAGCAAAAAATGTTGCATTTCTCAGCAATAAGCACAAGACCTGCTGACACTGTCAACTATACAAAATACTGTCACCTACTACCCAAGCTTGTTCAAGAATGCAAACACAGATTTGCAGACTTCTGTGAACACTATATTAAGATGAAGATCTTTGGAGGCCCTTTTGCAGTTGATTCCTGCACTGCTCCTGATACCATGCTGTTAGACCTCTGAGCTTCACAACAGCGACTAAAGCAGAGCATTCACAGAAGACACGCTCCTAAATTTACAGTAATTGTTTTTGAAGAAACTTATCCAAGTATCTCAGAAAATGAAATGTACCACACTTTTTGGCAGCACCTACTGCTGTGAACAACTCGTACAAAATGAAGAATGTGAAAAGTAAATTGAGATCTGTTATCACAGATGCATATCTGGCAGATGCACTCTGTATTGTCAGTTCAACAGTTGTTGCACACATAGACCACATGTACAAGAACAAGCATGTCAGAAATCCCATTAACGGATTTTGCAGGTCCCATCTGAAAACTTGTTTTACTTCTGTCCTCTGACGCATCTTAATTTGCATAGTTATGGCATTACTTCAAGTACTTTTATGCATATTTGCACCATTACACTTGCAGTGTTGTGGCAAGGATACTGTTGCATGTATTTGTACTATTGCAGAAAGGATACTTAAAGTACTTTCATATGTATTTGTACCTTTACATTTGCACTGTTATACTAAGGATACTATTTGTTTAAGGATATTTGGTTAGTTGCAAGTTTAGTTTTCATGGCAGAAGACAAAAAACGAATCTGAAACAACTAGTGTTGTCATCTGGTTTTGTTCTATGACTGGGGTGCACATTTGACTGTGGCGGGGATACAAACAGAAGTATCTTCAGATATAGAAATGTGGACCTCCAGACTCTGCCAAGTATGGCAAGTGCCCCCCCCCCCCCAAAAACTGAAATGGTTGGGCACCTGATCTTAATTGATGAATGAAGGTTGTAAATGTGTGTATGGTTCCCTTAGGTATTTATCTGAGGGACAGGCCTTTTTATACCCAAATATAATATATTGGCAAATACCTGATAAGCAGAAAGAAACTACCATATATTATATGGGAAGGAAAGTATGCTAGGGCTGCATGGGAAAGTTATTAATGTCCATAGAAATGGGTAGGCTGGCAATGCCAGAACTACACAATCACTTTAACGTGACACTGCTGAAGTGCTGTATCCTATGCAACATGAGAAATACATTTCAAAATGGAGGAGTTGACCGTGGCACAAGCGAGACTTTTTTATTAAGATAAGACAGGCTAAACCTTTGGGCTCTGTATAACACTCAATAGTTCACAGAAACAGGCATAAGAAAATTGTGGGCTGTGGACCAAAAAGTGCCTTTAGACAAAAAAATATGAGGACTGGAAACAAGCAATCCTTCTTGTAGGTCTTTTGCAGAGTCATGGAAATTCTACTAACATTGGGAAAACAATGAAAGAGGAGACGGACACATATCTTTTGAGAACAAATAAGAGGGGATACTCAAATCCCATGCAAAGAGACATTACAAAAAAATGCTCTGAACTCTAATGAAAGATTATTATATATGGGTGTCCAGACAGAATTAACTCAAATCATAGCAAATGGAAAGAGGTTTTCAGAGACTTCAGAATTAGCACAACTGTTAACAGAACTGGATACATGGTCTACCAAAAAAGTGATTCCTATTTTAACACAGAATGAGGAAAATGTAGTCAGAAAAGTTAAAATAGACTGGAAGAATAGGTCAAAGATGGCTTTGGATTGGAAAAAAAATAGAATAAGGCATGTCAAGCCATTAAATATGGCAATAAATCAAGAACATTTAGAATATTTGAGTGGCAATACATACACAGCTATTCTGTACCCCATGTAGGCTTCAGACAGTGCTCACAGTAATTTCTAATGCAAGCTGGAGATGGTTAAGTAGAGAGGGAATGGACTGGGAATATATTTTCTAGTTATGTCCAGAACTGCAAATCTTTAACCAAACCTTGGGGAAAATGATAGGTTAAATATTTAATGGTGGAATGGAGCTAGCAAAAAGTTTATTTACAACTTTGGTTCTGATGCTCCTAAGCATCAGAAAGCATTACTGAGCTTGTTAAGTGCGGCCTAAAACACTGTTACAAAGAACTTTAAACTTATAACTATACCTGCAGACCAATGTTATTGATGAGATTTCTGAATTAGAGAGAAGGAACATGACTTGTACGTCATGTCATGAGTATATTAGCATGTGGATCCCATGGCCATAATATAAAGATGGGCAGGAAACAGGGTGATGAATAATTCTGAATAAATACAGAAACTTACCAAAACCAGCTAGTGTGGTTGCTTACAGAAATTCCCTGAGGATAGTAAATGTAATTCATCATAACAAACATAAGTGTTCAGAAACTGAAACAACTTGGAAGGAAAAGTTCACCTTCTAATGTTTTATCTACTTCTGGTTTGATTTCCATTCCTGCCTGACATCGATATGCTTCTGCTAGACTAAGCAGGGCAGTCATCTTAGATTTATTCTCCTCATGTTTCAAAACTTTTACTACATTTGGGTCCTGTGAGGTCAGCAGATGTGTGCAATCCCATAATTGAAGATCTATACATGTAATCAATTTCAAGGAGGCCCATACCGCCTTCGGAATTTCAAGGAGGCCCATACCGTCTTCGGAATGGGGAATATATAATCTTGGTATATACTGATTTTTATAAACCATTTGGTGAACATGAAGCATCCTTCTTGTTTTCCTGTCTAATTTATCTAACACATGTTGGGGCCAGTCAATCACCCCAAAACTGTAAGTTAGGACAGGAAGAGCAAATTGGTTTATAGCTTGAAGTTTGTTCCTAGATGCCAATGCTGTTTTCAGGATTAATTTAAGTCTTCTAAAATAATTCTTGCAAAGTTTTATTCGCATTTGTTCATGTTTTATTGTTGATCCTTCATCAGTTCCCAAATATTTATACACTCCCTCTTGCTCAAGTTCGTTTATATCACATTCTTGTCCCAAACTGATGTTTTCTTGGTGCTGCAGTTTTCATGCTTTAAAGGTTGCTTTTGCACACTTATCAAGATTAAATGAAATTCTTAAATCATCTGAAAAAGTTTTTGACTACTTTTAGTTGCATCTGATGAGCTATACAGTTTTAAATCATCGACCAAGAGAAGATGAGTAGTCTTCACACTTTGTTGTTTTCTAGAAGCCAAATTATAACCATGGCCTAGTCTAAGTAGACAGCTTAATGGGTTAAGGGCAAGGCAGGATAGCAGAGGTGACAGGGAGTCACCCTGGAATATCCCCGTTTGGATTTTTATCCTTGAAATAATATTTTGCCCTTTATCATTGCTTAATTGCAAAGTGGTCTGCCACTGTTTCATAGTCACTGTAATGTAGCTGATCAGTGTAGGATGTATCTTAATCATTTTAAGTACTCTTTTATCCATGAATATGGGAAACTATCAAATGCTTTCTTGTAGTCACTCCATGCCATACTTAGATTATTCACCTTTTTACAGTTCTCCATTATGAATTATTTAGCAACAGATGATCCTTTGTTGCATATGACTTTCTTTTATTATCCTTTTGTTCTACTGCCATAATTGGAGCTTTCTCCTAAATGACTATAAACTCCGTCAGCATCAATTCCCATGCATAGTTTATAAGTGGTTGGAAGATCAGTTATTGATCTATAATTTTTAGGGTAACTTGCAGATTCACGCTTAAGTAGGAGCATTGTTTTTCCTCTTGTTAGCCAGGTTGGTGTCTGTTCGTGATACACATATAAAAGTTCTTACTCATGGCAAAATCTTTATGCAAAGATGTTCATACTTGTAACCAGAAGTTAAGTACTGCATCTGGGCCTGGGGTTTTCCAGTTAGAGGCTTTTCTTAACTTTGTTTCAATCACTCTGGCTGTTATTTCATCCCATTTCATATCCTGTACGTTTAAACCTCTTATTCTTTCGTTTGCTTCTTCTATCCATTTAGCATCTTTGTTATATTCCACAGGATCTTCATACATACTTCTCCAAAATGTATCTATTTCTTCTTTTTTGAGTGATCTTTCTATTCCTTTTACCTTGTTTCCCAATTCTCTATAAAACTTTTTGGGGTCAATAATAAATATAAAGGAAAAGTACAAAATATGCAATTTATCTGTGTATCTTCCAAGTTTTTCTACCTGTGCTGATATTTTTAGTTTATTATTTGTGATAGTGCATGGGATCCGAAGTGGTGCATCGATAGCATTGTTGCCTCACAGCAAGAGGTTCTCCTGTTTGATTCTCGACTGGAGTGTGGGGAGTGCCTTTTGTATATTCAGTCTGCATGTCCTTCCCGCGGTTGGGCGGGCGTTCGAAAGACATGCGTAAATGGGTGTGCCTTTGAAGGTTAAATGTCGAGCTGGCACCTCGGCATTCGTCAAAATCTACTGCCAATCATTAGTGGACCAGAGTTCCACTGTGGCGACCCCTAACCGGAAAAGCCGAAAGACAACAACAACATTTGTGATAGTGCTTGATAGATCCTGATCCCTTATACTATTGTGCATTGCTTTTATCACATCTGAGTATTTCTGTTGTTCTGTTCTCCCTTCTATACTCCTCTAACAGTGATACTTCTTGTCTTAACTGCTTTATATTTTTCTCTACTCAATACTTCCACAATGGTGTTCAATTTCTCACCTTCCTTTCCCTTAATACCCTGTGTTCTTGTGGTAGAATTTTATCATCATCATCTCCTTTTGGCTTATCCCAGTTAGGGGTCATCACAATGAAACAGCAGTCCACAGAATGATTGACAGTGGAGTTTTTATGGTGCTGAGTTGCCAGCCCAGTGCCCAACCTTCCACATAAGGCACACACATGCACACACTGACACTTAGGGCCAATTGAGAGTGTCCAATCCACCTACAGCATGTCTTTGGGATGTGGGAGGAAACTGGAGCACCTGGAGGAAACCCACGTGACTACATGGAGGACATGCAGACTCCACACAGAAGGCACCCCAGCCAAGAATCGAACTGGAGAACCTCTTGCTGTGAGGCAGCAGTGCTAACCGCTGCACCACCACGGCATTTATATGTTATTAATTTAGCTGCACAGTAACATATTTCCATGGACAGTCCTAATTAGTGTGTTCATTTGTTTCATCACACTTTTGACTTTTTGGGTTTTATTGACCTTCAGTCTATTTCTTTCATTGATCTTAATATATCTATCTATCTCTATTAAATCAAGTAACTCTTCTCTTAGCTCATTTTCTTCCAAACGGAGGGCACATTTTTTGTTCTCCAGTTTCTGCAGGCATTTTCTAGAAAGTTATATAGCATCTTCCTGTGACACATTCTTTTCAATTTCATCCCGTCATCCATTGCTCTGTCATGTGGGGACTCACTGGCCTATCACTCCTCAACATTGACTGCTCCAGATTTGCCACAGTTTCCTGTTCCTTCCCTTGCTGTCCAGCTTCAAGTGAATGTTTATACTGGTTTCCTGTGGAAGATTCCAAAATATCATCCTATGGCAATTGACAGGTTGCTTCCCATTCCACTGGTTTCTCCTTAATTTAGATGTGTATTGTTCTATCGTACTGTGGTGCTTTCTGAGTTAGATTTTCTACACTGAATCCTTCACTTCGCTGGTATTCCATAACCTCAGTTTCTATTTCTTTAACTTTTCCATTACTAATCTTCTTTTCATCTTTGTCTTATTATTTGTATTGTAAAGTTTTCCATATCTGGATTCATTTGCCTGTATTTCTCTTCAAATATCTTTGGTGCCACTCTTTTTGTATTGATTAGTTTTGCTTTCTCCTTTGCATAAATTTTATACCATCTCTTTTCCTTTCCCATGTCCATATTTCTTCAGATGTCTCCTGATCTTCCTGTTTCTCCTTACTTTGGGGACTCATTACATGATGTTGTGATGTAACCTGTGTTAGACCTTCTACACCAAATCCTTCACTTTGCAGGCATTATATAACTTCGGCTTCTATTTTTTTTAACTTCTACTTTATTAATCTTCTTTTCTACATTCCCTCTTTTTGATCTTTTCTTTATTGTGAAATTTTCCATATCCGGATGCCTTTGTCTACTATATTTTTCTTTGAATAAGTTTGGGGCTGTGTTTTTGTATTGATTAATTTGGCTTTCAACTTTGCATAAATATTGCACCATATCAAATCTCTTTCTTTCCCATATTCCCATATCCATATTTCTTTTTTATACTTTTCAAAAAGCTCTAGGTTTTGTTTATATTTTCATACTTCCTCAGATGCTTCTTTCTCCAAACAGATCAAAATGTCTTGGTCTGTATGTTTTTCACAAATCTGTTGTATTAATGAACATAAATTTGTATCCAAGGTTTCTGACAGTTTTTCTTGTGGAAGTTTCCTCCAGTTTCTCCCTTAACCTTTTTGTATATCTTATATCTGGTAATTCTGGGCCTTTTGCATAATAGTAACAATACATAATATTCTTATCCTCAATAGTCCACACTATCGTCTTTATGGCTCTTCTTTAGCCTGTCAGTTTTTGTGATTTTTGTGGACTGCTACTTCCTTCTATAATAGGCCATCCTCTCCCTGGGCCTGGTCTAGCCCCACTGTAGGAATGTTTCCATATGTTGAGGATTCTAAACTGTCATTTTTTTCCAGTCCTGGTGCCAGTGTGCCTACCAGGATTGGGCAATTTTTTATCCTGGTTCTTGTGCACCCAGCTATCTTTTTTTTTAAATTTTTACCTACTTCTGGCCATGATATATGCTTTATAAAATGCAGTCTATATATCAGTGTCATCTTGGAGAGATTTGGTATCTCTTTTTTTAATTTCTCCAAATTTTTTGGGTTTCTATTACCATGACAGGAATGGACCCCATTCCTAAGTCAAAGTACAATTAAAGTTCCTAAAATTAGTATTGTTTCAATCTTTGATGTCAGCCAGAAGTGCTCTTTGCAGCTCCCATAATGTGCCTGGTAATGACTCCTCCTGTAATTCCTATGGAGTTACATGTATTGGTAACATATCTAAGTACGATTGCAGATTCTTTTTTATAAGGCTAATTGCTCCTTCTACTATTGGAACTGTCTGAGTATCTTTTTTCCACATTGTTCTCATTTCTGCCTGCAAATCCTGATATTTTATGACTATGTCTTTCTGTATGCAAGACACTGTAGTCATTGGGTCTGGCAATTTCAATGATCAATGTTACTTTTGTCTTCTTTTCATGGACCACTATATTATTATCTACTATTATATGTATATATAAATGCAGTCTATATATCAGTGTCGTCTTGAGATTTTGTGAAAAACAGGGTCCACCTCATGAAGGTACTCACCAAGACTTGAAGATAAATTCAGTTTCACCAATACTGCTCTCCTTTGCCTGCTGACTTATCTCTCCATTAAGACCCCAATTGGTACCGTGAGTTCTTGCTGATGTGTTCTCATGTCATTGTTACTAATTCTGTCTCCTCCCTGTGCTTTCTTTGGATCCAGTTTGCACAACTCTTTTTTTAGTATAATCTAATTTGATTCCAGTATCTGAGGTTACCTGGATGTCACTAGGACAACTTATCACCCTTTTTGTGGAGCCAAACTGTTTTGCATAAGATTTTGTAAATATATTTATAATCTATTTTGTCTGAGAATAAATTTTAGAATCTGCAAACAGTCTACCAGTTTATATCTCTCTACTCATTTCACATCTTATGTATCTATAAAATGGTTTCCTATTATGTTTAATATCTTTATGTAAATTTTCTTAACATTTTTCTTGATCTTGTCTCACACACTGCTTAATCTGTTTGTCCAGCTTGTTCATTTGTTTTCAAAACTGTAGATCAACCTCGCTTCCATTTCTTATATTTTTTGTCTCTTACCTTAATCAGATAACTTGTTCTTATGGAAATATATCCCCCTGACGTTGTATGCCTAGATCCTGATGTTTCAATTTTTTGCACTCAATTTCTGTTTCAAAACTTTCCACATTCCATCTGCAGTTTTTCCACTGAACACCTCACTCCAGTTAGTTTTACATAGTGAACTGTTTTGCTTCCACATAATCTGTAATTAACCTTCTGTGCATTGGTTTAGATTTCAGTTTGGCAGAATTATCTAGCAACAAATTAACCTTTATAACCCCATGATCACTGCACATAAATAATGGTAAAACTTGACTTGAAGTAATAGTAATTTCTTTAGGAACACAAACAATGTCTAGTATGTTCCTGAATATATGTTGTGAATAATTTCCTTACTAATGTTGAATCAATATAATTCCAGTCTGTTTCTTGTAAATTTAAGTCCCCAGCTAATATAATTCTTTCTCCTGTGTTTCATGCAAGAAATGTATGAATTGTTCTAGGTCATCTGCACTTGACTTTGGTGGTCTATACATCCCAACAATTGTTATATGTTCCAGGTTTGTTTTTATTGTCAGTTACAGTCTATAGTATTGGTGTTGTCACTGAACATGTAATAATTGCAGGTCTCATAACTATCTTTAAACCCTAACATAACACCTCCACCTAACTTTTTGTTAAAATGTCTGTTACAGTAAAACATTTATACAGTGATAACAGCATCAGTCTTGTAGGAATGTAGCAAATTTTCCAATAAAAAAAAGTATTATTAATGCTCCTAGCATTAACAACCATCAGAGCTGCATTAAATGTTGCAGTCTGTGAACTGTTAAATTTTCAACTTGGCAAAAATTCTGTCTAGTGTTTCTCAAATATATAGCAAAATATCTGCTGCAAAAATTCTCTTCCCTGATCTTGACAAATGCATGCCATCCTGTCTGAACACGTGTGCCCAAAGATTTACTATTATATAGTCAACACACAAAAGACAGTCTTACCTGAAATGCCAGCTTAAACATAGAACATGAAATGTTGACTAAAAAGTTGAACATGAAATGTTGAGAAGGTCAAAATGTCGCAAACACACATCCTGATGCAAATTCGACCTTTCTCAACATCCGTAGAATCCAGTCCTACACAGCACAAGATGTCACATGATAATATTGCAAGGGGGGCAAGCCCCCCTGCACCCCCATGGGGGGTCTGTGCCCCCCCACATCCACTGCATATTACATATTCCAACTCTGAGGTCACACTGCAATGGGGAAAAGGGTAAATTACCTGATCCCCACTGTACTGCAATCTCTAGTTACAAAACTGATCTCATCTGTACTAATGCACTGTGCATTTGCTGAACCGAGACTCACACAATGAAAGGATTGGCAACATGGGTTGGCCAACCGTAATTCGAAAACCCATGGTCACTAATCCTTGTCTCAAAATTTTAAATGTATACCTTGCCCCATGCATACTGTGCCCCAAACTAGGCTTAGATGTTCTACACATTTCCATTTTTTTCAAAACAGGACATTTTTTCCATGTAGGTATTTACCCAAAAAATCGTTTCATTCATGGTGACCTGACTATCCTTTCTATAGGTGATTAGTGAAAAATATGTCCTAACACCAGTACAAGCTATACTATATAAGAGGGCTGTCACTTCCCTACTTACAGTCAGAGAATCCTTCTGGATGAGACCATTTGTACTGACATAAATAAAAACAGATCCATACTTCCTTACATTAAGGCATTCCAAGGCTTTTCTCACATTCTATTTTTGCTTTTGGCAAGAACAACAATATTCAGTGTTCATGATCTTCTCTGCAAATATAAGTATCAGTTCCTCTAATTGAATCTCCAATTTACAATAATGTATTTGCTGACCAGCTCTGAAGAATTTTCAACTTCTAATATAGTAATATCTGCTCTATCAATTATTATTAAGGATAGATCTTCATCACAATTAGTCTTATTAATCCCACTGTTTTCATTGTGTATTAAATTCTCATCCAGCTAGCATTGTAAATCCACAGCTTGAGCCATGTAGTCAACATCTGCCTTTCTCTTCTTTTTTCTTACAGTAATGTTCTTCAGTCCTTCCACATTCAGTTTTGATTTCTTCCTTTTCACCTGCCCCTTGCCTCTTTTTTTCTACCTTTTTTGTTGGAAAAATGCCCTTTTCTGTAGACTGAAGGTTTTCTGACATAAAAATATCATCATTCCCTGTGTGTTACATAACAAAGCAGTGTCCTTTTTATTACGTTTTATCTTTCCTTTACAGTCATTAATCAGTTTATTTTTCTTCCTTATTTGTTGAGAACGTCTTCCTTACTTTCTTTTTTTGTTTCCTTCTAAACAAACCGGATCCTCGGATTGCTGAGTACTTGCATCCAGGATTCCAAAGTTGTCAGGGTCATCATCTTGTTTCATAGGGGTTGAATGATCTTTGCAGAAAATAGATGCATCATTTCCTGAATGTGTTCTATTTGTTCTATGTCTAACATTATTTAGTTAATCAGTCCAGTCATTAATACATGAAACAACAGTTCTCTAGGCCATGCCAATTAAACAAGTGCAATCATCATCAAGTCTAGATTTACTTCTAACAATGGTAAGCAAATCATCCAGTTTTTGATACGAGGAACACAGATCACCAGTGTTATCAGCTGTTACCTTTAAATATGTATAGCATTTATTACACTGTACAAGATATCTGTGCATTAGCAAATCATTAATTGCATAATCATTTAAGAAATCCATATTCAGCTTCAAATGAATAAAATATTGTAAAAGAAAAGAATAATCAAAATCAGTATCCACAGAACTCAGAGAACTTAAATCAACGTCTATGGCAAAAATCACACAAGCAATAAACAACTACATACAGTAAAGTAAAAGTTCTGTATGCCAGACAAAAGCTGTAATTCCTTTGCATCACTATCACTCACAGTTGCACTTCTTTATAACAGTAAGGATCAATAATTCCCAAACCAAGGTAGGATTGTTTAGATATGCTCTGGATTTTCCTCTCTGCAGCCTGTGTGAATTTGTAGCCATCAAGGCCCCTTGGGATGGCTAAAGCTTGCCTATCTAAAACCTATCCCTTTCTAACAACCAGCAGTGAAATTAAAGGTAAACAACAAAATATGAATCAAAGTGAATCTTGTTAACAAGCTATCCTGTCCAACCTACAAACAGCAAAAAACAATGATGACAAATAAAATATAAATTCAAATAAAACTTCTCTTACCAGTTAACTCCACAGTAAATCACAAAGCAAGGTAGGATTGTTTAGATATGCTCTGAATTTTCCTCTCTGCAGTCCCCTTGGTTTTTTTTTTTTTTTTTTTTTTTGAGTTTGATGGCCAGGGAAGTCCACTGGGCCGAGAAGAGCCCATTTCAGTAGAGGCCTGAGGAGAAATGCTCCAAGAGACAAAATCAGCACAATATTTACATGCTGCAATAAAACATACTTAGAATATACTGCATATAAAACATCTAGTCATTGAACATAGTAAGTTAGGTATACACTGAGAATTGGATAAAATTAAGCATGCAAGTAGTGGTAACAGTATTACATTATAGGTAGTGGATCTTGTTATACAATGAGTATTGGAATATAAGCATCCAAGTATTGGATACTGTAGTACATCATAGGTGGGGGGTTGGATTCCTATAGAGGGCAAGGGATATAAATGATGAACACTACAGAGAGGAGAGAGAGAGAGAGGCTTAGAGGGGTACTTAAGTTGGGGGTGCTTAAGTTGGAGCATGACAAGGGCATTCCCATTTATAAGACAGATGAGAGAACAGCTGAGATCTGAAATTGTTATGGTTAGATAGATTGCACAGTGGTGAGGGAGGAGAGTTCCATTGTTTGGCTATGGAGCAGGATAGCAGTAGTTGGCCAGGAGGGCATGAGGGTTTGTAGACTTGTAGGAGATTTTGGTTCTCGGATCTGAGGGAGCGGTTTGGTATGTAAGGTTTTAAGGATGTTGCGAGAGAGGGACAGTTTTCAGGTTTGAAAACGAACTTGTGGACACTGGTAAGTTGGAGGTATCTCAGCTATTTTGGTAGTTAAAGCCATTTGAGGGTGTGCAGGGAGTGGCAGTGATTACATTAGTTTCAAATGTGCATATTTTGTGGTAACAGGACTCTAGTTTGGATCAAAGGTCTAGCTGGAGATTTGTGAATAGGGCAGTACCATACATAAGAGGGGAGAAGGAAGGTGGATGCAAGTGTTTGCCAGGTAGAGGGGTTGAGGTAGCGGTTGTGTCTGTAGAGGTGGTTAGAGCTTGCCTGTCTAAAACGTATCCCTTTCTAACAACAAACAGTGAAATTAAAGGTAAAACAGCAAAATATTAATCAAAGTAAATCTTGTTAATAAGCTATCTGTTCCTACCTACAAACAGTGAAAACAGTGATAACAAATAAAATATAAAGTAAAATAAAACTTCTCTTTCCAGTCAACTCCACAGTAAATAACAAACCAAGGCAGTATTGTTTAGATATGCTCTGGATTTTCCTCTCGGCAGTCTGTGTGAATTTATAGCTGTCTAGGCCACTTGGAATGGCTAGAGCTTGCCTGCTTAAAATCTATCCCTTTCCAACAACCAACAGTGAAATTAAAGGTAAACAACAAAATATGAATCCAAGTAAATCTTGTTAAGCTATTCCTTCATACCTACTAACAGCAAAAAACAGTGGTAAAAAATAAAATATAAATTCAAATAAAACGTCTCTTACCAGTTAACTCCACAGTAAATCACAAACCAAGGTAGGATTGTTTAGATATGTTCTAGATGTACAGTGATCTCAGTGTTAGTACATATACTAAGTCTGAAGTTATGATATCTCTTGAGTATTCCTCCTACTCCAATGTACAGTGATCTCAATGTTGGTACATATACTAAGTCTGAAATTATGGTACCTCTGAGTATCCCTTCAACCCCAAGGTACAGAGATCTCAGTGCTAGTACATATACTAAGTCTGACATTATGGTACTCAGAGCATTACTCCTACTCTAAGGTACAGTGATCTCAGTTAGTATACATGAGTACTAGCTATATGGTGGGTACAGCCCCCATGTCAGTGGTGCTTTAAAGGTGCTACATTGCATTTCATCATTCACTGTACTCTCTCTGAAATCTTACATTATTCCACAGAGTTCCAAAAAAAGTTATCAGACAAGGAACTGAAGGACTGGAAACAAGAAATCCTACTGACAGGTCTTTTGCAGAGTCAAGAAAATTCTACCAACATTGTGAAAAAAAATGGTTATAGACACCTAAGTGTTTTACTTCACACAGGGAGATAGATTGCTCACCTTCATTTTTTTATATCGACACTTTTACTAATGCCATCAGGAATCCTAGGTTAGACTTTCATCACTATACACATGACATTCAGCTCTGTTTCCTGCTATTCCATTGAAGATTGCCATGTCCTACAGGTGATAGTTACCTGCCTGAAATTACCATCTGGATGGCTATCAGCAGTCTTTGACTACACCACAGTAAGGCTTAAGTATGAGGTTTCACCCATATCACAGCCAGGCTTTCATTTGCAGAACTGTGTGGTTCTGTTCCCCTAAACAGGTATTCGCTCTGGGGTGTACCTTTATAAATTTCTCAAATACAAACTACCTACTCCTAAGTGATACATGAATAAGCTTCAGATCTCCACCAAGTGCAGTTAACTCTGCTGAATATGCAGAAGCATACATCACCACACTATACCAGTATGTAAACAGCTGCATAAATCCAGCTGTACCCTGCAGAAACAAGCAAAGAACATAACTCAGAAATAAACCTCTATGGTGGAACCATAACAACAATCTTTACAGTAAAAGGAAGACAATTCTGTCCAAAAGTAAGAAGAGTAATTCCAAAAATGATAGTCTTCATCGTTGAAATAAGCAACTCAGGAGCTTAATAAAATCCACCAAAGCCAAGTTTGAAGCTAAAATAGCCAGCCAAGCCAAAGACAGTCACAAGACCTTTTTTAGTTATGTTTGTTATTTCAAGCACAATGCAGCAATGCACTGAGCTGATTGTGAACTGTTACCTACACAGAGGCTGAAGATACAGTGAACCTACTGGCCAATACATTTGTCTCAAACTGTGCTCTTCTCTTTCCTCTATCTGTTCCAGAAGATAAACGTGAAACTAACTCACCTCCAGCTATCACACAAGGCCAAGTCCTAAAAATGCTATCAAAAGCTAAAAATACTGTATTGATTGTTCTGACAGTATCCCTTGATGCATCTTAATAGCATGAACCACAATTTACTCACACCCCTAACATACTGTTCAACCTCAGCTTCCAAGCAAATGGACAACAGCTACAATTATTCTGCTGCATAAGGGGGGACTTCCACAAACCCAGGCAATCAAAAATTTGTAAGTGTGACCAACCTTGTATGCAAGCCATGGAAAGATTTATCATGGAACTAATCAGTAAGTTCACCGGGAACCTCCATGCACTGGACTGATCTCAGCTTGGATTTGTCAAGGGTAGATCATGCTTACTCAGTCTGTTGGGCTTCTTGAAATAGGTCACCAAGGCAATGGATGAAGGTAAAACAGTACACACCACATACCTCAACCTGACCAAGAATTTTGACACAATTCCCCACTCAGGCATTGTAGAAAAGCTAAATAAACCTCTATGCCACCAACTGGATTGCTAACTGGCTCACAGGTAAGATGCAGGAGATTAAATAGGGGAAGCTACTTTCACAAAGAGACAAGTCACCACTGGAATCCCTCTGGGTTCAGTGCTATCATCTCTCCTATTTGGCATCTACTTCTAGGAAGAAAAAGGAATTCCAAAGGGCTCTGCCTGACTAGTTGCAGATGACTGCAAGCTAGGAGCAGTCACTGTATCCCCAAATGGCTTAGCCATCCTGCAGGAAGGTTTGTCCCAAACAAATAACTGGTGCCAGAATCATGGACTGAAATTAAAAGCTAAAAAATGCATTACGGTATCCACTGGGAAGTCGTCTAAACAGAGGAACTGCCATATTGACAATATATGCCTGAGAGTTGACCAAGTTGTTTGGGATTTGAGAGCTTATTTGGACAGTGGCCTAACTTTTGACCAAATGTGTCCACTGTTGTAAGAAAATCCTTCTATATTGCATAGCTTATACACATTGGATTACATCTAGATACAGATGTGTCATTATCCCCCTTTATTCTGCTCTCATTATGTCAGTCACTGAATATAATGCCTCCTTTGGCATGTATCTGTCCAGACACATGCAGCAACTAGAATGTCCACAGAGATACCTTACTGAAAGGATACAAGACCAAAACGGTTTACAATGAAAATCATGAACAGATATTGTCCACAGATGGAACACTTGAATGCTGGCTTTTCAAATGTCCATCCTGCTGAACATCTCCATGTTGAAAGTTCATATCAGCAAATGCACTCAGCATTCACTGATATGAATTGAAAGTACTGTCAGAGATTGTGGTACAATGCGGTTTGGGAAATTCATCCCTTTCTTCACTGTAGTGCAATGTCGGAGTTGGAATATATAGTTAGCAGGGGGGTGTGCGGGGTGCAGGTGGGCTTGCCCCCCTGCAAAAACATGATGTTAGGTGTAGGAGTTTAGTGTTTCTATGTTCCTACACAGACATCACATGATGTGTTCGATTTTAATGTCAAATCAGCTGAATTCATTCAGCTGATTCAACATTGTGATTTGTAGCATTTTTTTTTCGTGGTTGTGGTTCATTATTTTAGTCGGAAATTTTGTTCACTGATATTATGATAGTAAATCGACCAAAATAATATGTCCTACATGAACTAACACAAAACCCTGTCACTATACTCGATGTCCTACAGACTGCTAAGTGGTGACTTGGATCTGGTATACAAGACATCTTCTGACCTAATACTGATGGACCTACTGCAAATCAGCAAGTCAAATGATAGTTATTTTCAGTCCAGGGATCTAAGCTTCTGTCACAACAACAAAATAGCTTGGAGGGTAGGTATATCTTGCAGAGGATACAACTACTCTGGCACAGAATCCCAACCCACGTAAAACAAAGCTCATCCCTGTCCAGATTCAACCACACGTTGGATTTACCCATGGGTAATGGAAAATTTACCACAGTCTGCCCTGTGTAGTACTAATGGACAGATGCAACTCCTAAATGCTTTATCCCATGGGTGGGTCCCTTAAAATTATCTATGGCATAATCCCAGTTATTCTCACTAGACATAATGTGCAATTATTGACCATAGTATGAGAGAGGCCAATCTAACACCAAACAGGATAGGTTGATTCAAGCATCAAAAGGGAAACCTGCTAGGTTTAAAATGACCTTCAAGATCAGCTAGCCTAATACTTGTGAATTTCTGAACCTGTAATGGTCTGGGAATAGTGACTGACAGCATTCTGCCAACTTCAGACATGTTGCTCAGTTGTTAAGTGAGCATATTTTCTTTTGACAAACGTAATCCAGATTTGATACCTCATCTAACATTTAGATTTGTCATTTGTTATTCCTGCCTCATTTACATCTTATACTGCAACTCATTTTACTCTCTGTCTCTAAAAGGTGACCTCAATTATCATCTCGTACATAACAATCCAGTGTTGTAGGAACTGTACAGGCAGTTAAGTCTAGTTTATGGTCACCTTTAAATCAAACACTCAGCTGACCTCCTTATACCAAATAGCCACATATGGTCACAGGGCTTTACCAGTTTGAGACTGTAGAAGCTTCTTGGCTGAGACTTGAGACAATGATTTCCTGTGTCTGTAAATCAAACAGCTTGTAGTTTCTTTATTTTTTTATTTCTAAAAATGTAATTCTATCACCACCTTTTAGACCACTCGAAACAATTTGAAAGGATTTAGTTCATCCATTTGAATGAAGCACTGGTCTATTTATTTTATAAATTTCTGCTTATTTGTTGTTGAGTTGTCTTATGCAGCAGCTGTTTTGCTAGTCTTAGACACATAATATGCCTTTAAAAAGCCTTGTAGGAATAAACTTTGTCAGTTGAGATTTAAACCTATAGCTTTGTGATGGCTTTACACAAATCAACATAAAACCAGGATTTTAGGTGACCTATTAATGTTTCATTACAATGCATTTAAGTTAACCAAGGGAGATGCCACAGAATAGTATCAATGAAATCTTGGCCTCTTGTCTGAAAACAAAAAAATTATTAACAATGTAATTTTTAGTAATAAGGATAAACATAAGAGAAGACAAACCTAATGTAAAACAAATTAAACTAGCAACTTATGAAAATAGCAATCTCTTTACATGTTAGCAGTAATAAAAAACATGGCATATTAAGGTAATGGCTGGGAGGTCAGCATACTATAGAAGGAGCATGCATATACCAAGAAATGAAGCATGATATATAAATGAAGGAATTTTATTTATTTAGTATAACATTTATTAACCAAGTGGACTGCTGTATAGACCCTTTTTAGCCATGACCCAGGCTACAAGGGAAAAGTTAAGTTCCAACATATATGAAAACTTTACTGCAGCTAACTAACCAGCATGTTTATGAAAGGTGTGAGGAAAGTAAAGTACCTAGAGGAAAAAAAAACTCTCTAGGTATAGGAGAACACACATTCAGTTCAGACGGTGACCAGAAGCCAAGATTGAACCCTAGACCTGTGAAGCAGAGCTCTTACAACTCAGCCACTGTACTGCCAGAGGGATGACACTTACACATCAAAATACATATCAAAGAAGAAGGCAAGAAGGACTGTGGGTCACAGTGGAGACTGAAAGTAGCAGTGCTCTCTGTTAAGAAAAGATATGAAAGTGAGCAATGGTATCATTAACATGGCAAAGAAAGTGGAGGTGTTGGTGAAGGGGTAAGGCTTCACTATGTCATATACATAAGAGAAGTACTTTGGATAAATGCCACAGACAGCAAGTACTAGAGTTTTATCAAGAAAGGACCTTGTGTTCTTAAACCATGATGGAGGGAAAGACAGATTCTCAGATGCAAAAGTGGTCAGCCATCTTGGAACAAGCAAAGTTATCCAGCAGTGTAGTGCAATTCACATTCGATTTAACTAAATATTCAAACAAATGAAAAATTAGGGTTCTGAATGTTACTTGTGACGTCCCCACTCTGGGTCAGCAATCAAGGAGCCTGAATCCTCATCACTGGCATTGGAGTGGGGTGTTCACTTGGAACAAAAATGGATACACGTAGTATTTCCAGATGTATCGCTCTGCATCAAGCACAATTTCCTTTAAAAGAACGCATGGAACACATTCAGCCCAGGGTCTGGGTTTCTCTCTGTCTCTCCCCAGGTTCCCAGTAGGGCACCCTACTGGCACATCTGTAGAGTAAAGTCCTCAACTGAGTGTCCAAGGCAAGTCGTCCAGCACCCTCTCTGTGAAACCAGTGTTTAGCATCTCTGCTCCAAGTAGATTTGATTTTCACACACACACACCTTGGAATGGCTGGCACAGATTTACTAGCTCTGCCCCCTTCTGCCAAGACTATAAGGTAGTTACACTGCCAACAGGCACCCCAAAACCAGCTACTCTAAGACTCTTGCAAGAGTACCTAATTATACTGAGTGAAATAAATATTACTACAAATGGTAGTTTGACTAATGCAGTAAGGCTTCCAGGAGTGGCCCAAGTGTCACCAATAGATATAAGTACTTTCAAAGGTTAAAATATTCTCTAAAGGACCAGTCACAATGAAAAGTTTAAATATGTTTAATAATACAAGAACATGAAAATACTAAATATCTATTTACAATAAATAGAGTTTCAATCAGAGGAAATATTAAAATTAACACATCTGGATAGGTTCACACAGTTACAGAAAAACAATACTTAACTAATCTCACTATATTTTCCTGACTGATCTAAATAATTATTATTCCCTGGTTGCTTACTAGAGCAAGGTAAGATGAAGTAGGTGAGTGGTCTACTTTGTTTTGGGGACCTGAAAAATAGACTGCAGCCTCAACTATTATTAAAACATTATTTTTGTCCTAGATTACAGAATGACATCACATACATCTGGTCATCTGACTTCTGGTTCCCATGCAACCCCCCATTGTGAGAAACTGCCAGGATTTAGCACCTAGGTGTCAATAATAAACACACACACGCACACACACACAGCCTTGCTAAGATGTACTGCAGCTCCTGGAAGTCATAAAACAATTTCAAACCTCCACCCTTCCAAACTAGCAACTAGTTCACCCCAGTAACAATGCAGGAAGCTTCCTAGTACAGACATTTTGTTTCTGGCTGCATTGAGAACTGTAAGATAAAATCCTTATGGCGTAAATTAGTAATTTAATTTATTACAATTTGTTAAAGTCAGCTGGAGCTAAACTTAACTGCTTGCCTTCCAGTATTCTCTGTTGCAATGTATACATTTAATCAGTTACAATACAGTACAGTCTGAGGTACATGTATATTTATTTTCTTTCCAGCAGGGCACACTATTGATACAGTTTTAACACAAGCAACTTTACAAATACATTTTTCAACACACCCATCTGTACAAATCAGTTCAATATAGAAATGACATATAATTCTTTACAAAATGTCAGCTAGCTGTGCTGGCATATGTTACAGATCCACTGCCCTACTTATCTGGCAATACTTCACATCATCACAAGAGGGTCATGAGACTAATTAAGTGGACCAGTTTATTAGAACAAATGTAGTAAATAAACATTAAGTTGGAACCTAAAAATGTATAAATTTATCAAATATGCTGTTACAAAAGCAAAGGAATCAGAAGAACTTCCTGTGAAACAAATATGTATATCAAAAAGAAGTGGAAACACACTGGTCCACAAGTGAGGGGTTTCAAATGATAGTTGGGGTGAATAGAGAATGATATCGCTTAAAAAAGTAAGTGGCAATTATTGCAATTAGAAAAGTAAAGGCTAAAAATAAAAAAATATATATATTGTCAGCTCAATCAAGAAGGAAGACAAAACACTTTTGATAGCTACCTAAGAGAGAAGAGAAAGAAAGAAAAAGAGTGTGAGAGAGAGAGAAAGAGAGAAATAGTCATGCTACAAAAAATAAATGTGAGAGATAAGAAAAGGGTGCTATAAAGTAGGCCTGCTAAATGATGCGTCTTCTCAGTAATCTAGTCATTCAAGTGCCCAACACATACCTTTCAACTTCACAGCATTAAAAATCATAGCAGAAGATCAGAAAGACAAGCATTTTCTCATTTTTCACACAGAATATCTTCATGTACTCAACTCTAAATAGTGATAGAAAATTCTTGTGTATGCTACGTTATTTAATGTGGTATGTACCTATAAACTGTTATGATTTTATTAAGAAAATCAATAAATCTAGGAGGAGCAAGGCTACATTTTTGAGCCAAAATAATAACACCATGCCTAAATCATAGCAGTTAAGAGGTATGGAACAAGAGGTTGCTACCAACCCATTCCCACAAGAACCGATTCTGAAAGAATTCCAGAATAAAAGGCAGACAAGACACTGGTGTCTATTGATATCATTCTTTGAATTCTCAGACAGGAGAGATGAACTACTAATATGTAGTTGAACTTTAATGAATTTTGGGAGCAGTTTAAGATTCATGGGGACCAAATGCAAAAAGATGTGCTTCACTTTCAGAGGACTTGGAATAAGATACTAGGAGCTACTATCTTTTCTAATAACTTCAGCTTCACAGAAAATCTTAAAATGTCAGCTGAAAGAAAAAACTGAAATATCTGGAAGTGAGGTGGACAGTGGAGCAAATGTAGTATGAAGATACAGCATAAAGTTAAAGCCAGTCAAATGTAACAGTGTTCTTTGATTTACCAGACTACTAGATCAGAAAAGGTCTAAAGAACTGGCCTTCTGATTTTATAAAGTTATATAACATAATGTCACACCAAAAGTTAGTGAAAATTAGACAGGTCTGGAGTATGTCCTAGGGGTGTAGCAGGACTGTAACACTGGCTAGACAACAGGATGAAGGGATCACAGTAAATGGAGTTCCTTCAGCTGAAAGATGGTTACTAGTGGGGTAACGTAAGGATTGGTATTAAGGCCTTCCTTTTCACCACCTTCATAAATCACATTGCAGATGCACAGGAATTGAAATGTCAACTTTTGCTAATAACAAAAAAGTTACACAATAGTAGTTGATGCCCAGGAAAATGAGTAAAGGAGGAAAAGAGACTTGCCAGGTTTGGAGGCATGGCGGCTTAAACTCAGTGCAAAATAATTTGGAGAAGTAATGAATAATTTGGGTCTCATTCTGTTGAAACTCTGTCATTTGAAACACATGTATCAAAAGCATATAGTGTAACTTCTTCCTGATGTCAAACAGAACAACGCAAAGTAATTCTGTACTTTTATATTTCTTTTGCAGGGAAATTTATACCCCACTCCAACCCCAATGTGCAGGTCACATCAACTTAGAGTGGAGGGAAAATCTGATGTTTATGAAAACCATTTTTTTCTTTTTTACTCTGATTCTGTGTGTTGAGTAATATATTTAGAAATTATCCACGAACCACAAAGGTAGCAAATAAGAAAGAAGAACCACTGAATGCCAGGAACTCCACTTCTTTCAATCTATGTCATAGATACAGTTTATTCAGCGACTGCAGATTTAAGTAGTCTGCACCAATGAAGATAGTCCAAGAAACAATATCATTAAAACAACTAGCTGGAACAGCAACTGATATTATCACAACAATATCACAGAAATGTGGTGCTTGAATAGCACAAATGCCAATATAACCTCATAGCACCTCGGCCAAACAGCCTTTACTGAGTCATATTTAGAAATTAGTTAGGGGAGGGGCTAAGCTACCACATTAGGGAGTGCAGGGGGCACAACTTTCTACAAAAGTATTCAGTTTAGTTACATTGGTTAAATTATTTTTCACCGTTTGTTTACTGCTACTGACAGGTGTCAGCAGTAGCAGTTTATAATTTTTGTTTCAAGAAAGAAACTCAATAAATCATTATAATGCCAAATAAGTCAACACTGAAGCAAAAAACTTTGAATTGAGTAAAAATGGGGGGCACAGGTGGCTAGTCATATAGAATAAATAAGCAATCAGAGAAATTGGCAAGGATGATTTCTAAAGTGCCAGAAAGCAAGGAAGAGGAATCCGTAGTGGGAAACAAGAATAAATGATCCGCCTGTGTAGTCAGTTGACAAGACTCATTCTATAGCATTGTATGTGGTTCTGGAGAGTTCGTCTTTGCAAGGGCATAAACAGGATAGAGAATAAGGTCAACTACAAAAGTGGTATATGTTGTGCCTTAGAAGCCTTCTAAAGAGGAGACTAAAATATCTCAAAATCTATAGCCTTGAAGAAGGAAGATGATAGGGTGGGGATATGATGAAACATGTAAGTATCTCATAAGCATCTGTAAATTCCAAGTAGGTACCATTTTCAAAGAAATGTACAAGAACAGTAAGTCACATTCTGAAAACATGAGGTAGACTACAAAGAGGACAGTTCTAGAAATGCTATTTCTCAGAAAGGATGGTACAGCTAAGTCACAACAATGACAGAAATTAAGAATACTTTACACATACATGAGGAAATTCCTGCTAGGTGGGGAATATAAGCTGTTGGTTAAAAATAGGATTTATAGTTTAACCAGGAGTCATGGAATTAGACAGACTACACAGGCCATGCAGGCCTTATCTGTCATCAAAATCTATGCCTTGCATTCTTTTTAAATATAGTTTTATCAATAAGTCTTTTAATTTTTTTATACGTCTCATTTATCTCATGCATATCTAGCTCTGTCTGCTTATCTGTTTAATCTGCCATTTGTGCATAATATTTTCCATAGTGAAGAGTTGACAAATAAGTTCTCAAGAAGGAAACTAAGCCATAGGTTAATGCCCCTGTATCTTATACACATCACATCAGAGCTTTAATCGCCTTATTAAATATATATATGAACATCTAAGCTCCACTGTGCAAATTATGTTCATCATAAAAAGTTATAAGTTTGCTGTTACTCATTGAGTGGCTAGTGGTGTGATTTCCTTTTGATATATTTACTTATTTTGCAGTTTTATTACCTTTTGCTATAAGCCAAATTGATGGTATTTATTGGTATATTTATTTGTACAACACTATGCTAAAAACGTTAATCTTTAACACTGTGCAGTAAAAACATTAAACAAAAAAAGATCAGGCTGATAAAAGATTACATGCTACAATAAATAGTATAAGTAAGAAATATTTTATATAAATTAATGAGTGCTTCAAGGAGTTTATGTGCAGATCTGTGAGCAAGGAAGCCACAATGTAAATCTCAACAGTAACGTTTGCATCCTACATGAGCATGTCAGTTGGTCTCTGCCCCTCTCTCCCTCTCTCTCTATTTCAGAAAGAACTGTAGAGTTTTCTCTCTGACTTTGACTCAGGAGTTTCTAATACTCACTGGCGATGGTCTTTACAAAAGTGACATCCTACAGATTAATAAATCATGAGAAGAGAAATTTGGATTGCAAATTTCAAAATGTCATGACACAGTAAGTAGTCCTATCCTTATTTTTTTACGTCCCGCTTTGACTACTGGTTTACTTTGCATACTATAGCAGATGCCTGCAAAGCAAATAGACAAATAGCTGCCATTCAGACGTTAGGTGACCTAGAAGAAGATAAAAGCTGAAGTTCTAAAAGCTACTTTGGTTTCAGCTTGCAATAAAATAATTCATGGCTATATTATATGTTTGCATGCACATTCATTTTTTAAACTACAATACCATGTAGTGAGTTGTATTTGAAATGATAGACAAAAGAAACTGTAAGAGTAAAGGAGAACATTGAACTGAGTCAAAGAAATGTATGTTAGGATATACAAACATGGTAGTAATGGGAAGACAGGTGTACAAGGTAGGTGATAATCTAAGACAAATAAATTGTCATTGATTAATTTTCGTAAATGTTATCTGCCGTTCTCAAATGAATTTTTCAAAAAGCACATGAAAAAATTGCAACCCTGTTTTTTTTTCCATCAAGTAACAATGAGGTACAGAATAAGCTAATGCAGTCTAGATGAGCAATACTGGGGTACTCAGGAAGGGGGCTGTAATTCTGGTAGCACAGTTTATTCAACTATAAATAGAGTAAGTATTGAAGAATACACTGGGGAGGTTTTGTGGGAGCCAAAAGATGGTGGAATGGGGTGTATTATACAGCTGTGTTAGTGTATGTGTTCGTTTGGATAGTCTAGGCTGACCTGAGTCCGATTATGGTCTAGCTAATGGTATTTCAGCAGGGTATCACTGTGTATGTTGGGGAATGGAATATGGCTGCATTGTAATACACTTATAGATAGTGGGCCAAGATTGGTATATTTGTTAGCAGTAGAAAGGTAATTTGTGAATTACTATGAACTAACAGGGATTGTGGTGCAGGAGGAGGGGAAGTCTCAAGACTTTACACACTGTTCTTCAGGATATCTAGTTGAGACAGAATATGTGTGATAGATAAATATTTGTATAGGTGGCAAATCAATATCTACATTCCTTAATATGGTTGGACCATTCTCCAGAGGTTTTAGATTGAGACTCTACACCAGGAAAGACACTGGAGATTCCTCACATATATGTCAGGTAGGCAGCCATTTAAGAGATGGTGTATTGAAATACTTCAAGAGAAGCTGGAGGGGTTGGATATGAAAGAGGTGTAACATTGGCACAAGCTAAAGAATTGCAAGCCTTTAGTATTTGTAAGGACAACATGGCTGAGGGGAGCAGAATGGGTGGATATCTTAGGGAAATGGGTGTAGTTAAACAATACTAGTGTAAATTATAATTTGCCAGGGTTGAAAAGGAAAGTTGTCAAAAAAGAAAAAAGAGATGGAAGATTTATTTGAAGAAAAGACTGCAGTTTCAGAAAGCAGCACTGAGGAAGATATATTTTGATAATATACCCAGACTTTTGTCAATGTGACCAAATCACCTGGTGCCAGTATTTATACCAGGTGTAGCTAGTCCTGACATGGTGTGGCAGTCTGTGATCTCTATTCTCCTGTCTAGAAGATACTGCACACAACAGTTGATACCCAAAGTGGTTGGTTTATACAACTCTTTGTCCAGTAGGCACCATCTAGAGTCTGTGCTGCTGCCCACAGTATGTTTTGGGGAGGTGGAAAAAAACACAGAAACACAAACAGAACATACAAACTGCATACAGATATTGGTCACAGGTCAGGGTCAAACCCTGTACCTTGTGCAACAAAGGCAAAGATTATAATCATTATACCAACTGAGTCTATGTCTGCAGGCAATGTGGCATTACAGGCAGCCTCTGATCAAGAATTTCAGCTAGGGGCAGGGGGAGTGGAATGCAAAACTGAAGACAGACAGAATGAAACTGAGTACAGATAAGACCATTGTAGTGGCAGCAAATGGGGGAAATCAAAAGAATCTAAGAAGTGAGATAGTAGGAAAAATAGTGGAACTCATTCAAGTACCTGGGAGGGGTGGCTGAGGAAAAGGGAAGTCTGAATGAGAAAGTCAAAGCTAGAATAAGAATAGCTACAGCCAACTGTGGCTCAGTGTCAGGGGTAGTGCATGACAGAAAAACTGCCAAAGAATCTGAAAATTAAGTAGGATCAAACAGTGGTGACACCAGTTCTATATTGTATGGTACAGAAACGGCAATGAAGGCAGAGAAGTTGAGGAAGCTCAAGGTGATTGAGATGAAGTGACTGAGATGGATGGTAGGATGCACTCTGTGAGACAGACAAAGAATTGAGGACATCAGAGCAGAAGTCAAAGTAGTTCCAGTTGAAAAGAAGGTCAAAGAGAACAGTTTATGGTGGATTGGCCACATGTTGAGCATAGCAGAAGACAATCTAGTGAAGAAAATTTAGGATAGACAGGAAGAAGGCAAGAAGAAACATGGATGTCTGGCAGAGATGGAGGGATTTTGTGAGAAAAGACCTGCAACAGTCAGGCAAGACTGCCTAAGAAGGTTGGAGAGTGGCACTGAACTGAGAGAGAGAGCAACAGTTAGTGTGACACCCTGACCCTATATAGAAAATGGGGAAGAGTAGGTTGATGATGATGATGATGATGATAAATACACCTGGAGCTCTGAGGTTCTTGGTCCTTAGACTGAGACAGCAGACAACTTAAATAGAGATATCTGTACTCAGAAATGAAAACACAGTGAGGCTGGAGAAACATTGTGAAAAACTGCTGGTGGTGTTTAGGGAATAACTGTGAAGAGCTTTACTAGCCAGAGGAAATCTGAGAAGACAGAGCCATGCTAGTTAGGAATTTTTTAGAGGATATACTATTACCCAAACTGGAACTAGCTGGGGCATAGGGGTTGATTGCCTTAATAACTTAAATGGAACTCCATGAAGTGCTAGCTGAACAGGCAGGAAATACATCACTGAGGACAGATATAATCCAGATGGAAATGTAGAGATTCGGTGCAAGAAAGCTGCTGTCCTGCTGAATGAGTTTGATGACTAGATTTTTAAAGGTGGCTGTGATTCTGGAAGGAAGTGATAATCTCACTAATATTAAAAGAGTGGAAGGACTCAGAGCTGCCCTCTTCCTATAGACTGATACTGGTTTTAATCCATGACTATAGAGTGCTTATAGTATTAAGGGGTCTATATTACATTGTCGAATGCGCAAGTGTCCGAACAATGTAATATCGAACCGGGAAGTTTGAAATATAAAAAGTACATAGGTTCATAGGTTCATAGGTTCATACTAGGCTATCTGCCCAAGGGCATTTATAAGCCTAGCCCATAGTTATGTGGCTTTCGCCACCCCTTTAGTTTGAATAAAAACTATACCTATCATTTTTCTGTGCCTCTGTCAAGCAGTGACACTGAAGTAATCCCTGGGATATATCTGCGATCTCCCATCCATTGGTCAAGATTCCTCTTGAACAAGGCCAGCGAGGTGCTCTGCCTCACATGTACCGGGATTTTGTTCCACAGCATAGGGAGTCTCTGGGTGATGAATCTGTCCCTCCAGCACGTTCTATTTATAACCGTGTCAAGGTTTAAGTCTCCCGCCCTTGTGGTTCTGAGGGATCTAGATTTTTTGAGGTGAAGCATATTCATCAAATCTGGGTTTGACATGGCCTTATATGTCAGGCACAGGTCACCTCTGAGCAAGCGGTATGAGACTGAATAAAGCTGGAGTTCTTTCAGTCGGGCAGCATAAGACATATTTTTGAGACCCTTTATCCTTTTGGTGAGGAACTTTTGGGGCCTTTCAAGCTGCATCAGGTGTCTGGTCAGATACATTCCGAATGGGGCATTGTACTCAATCATAGGTCTAATGAGTGATGAGTACAGGGGGACGATGACCTCCCTTGATCTAGATGTGAATCCCTTCATGATCAGGTGGGCGATATAGAAGGTTTTCCTAACTACTTTAGCAACATGAGTGTCAAACGAAAGACTACTGTCAACTTGGGTTCCCAGATCCCTGATGACTTTTTCTGTGCTCAGTGGATTGTCACCTATATGGTAGCTAGGGGTAACCTTGTTTTTCCCGAAGGGTATGACTATGCATTTTTGGCGTTTAACTTCAGGCCATGGCTCTGGCACCAGTTATCCGTTTCTGTGAGGCCCTTCTGGAGGATATCTGTGTCAGATGTGTTTTCGACTATGGCGCCCAGTTTGCAGTCATCTGCAAACTTTGTCAGCCATAACCCTCCTGTGTTTGCTTGTACTTCAGAAAAGTAGATGCCGAACAAGAGTGGACCCAGGACTGAGCCCTGTGGGACACCACTTGTGACAGGCTTTGAGTCTGACATGGCTCCAGCAACTCTGACCCTGTGGGTTCTGTCGCTTAGCCAGTTTGCAACCCATCTTGTGATGTATGGGTTTACATTCAAGCTGATGAGTTTTTCGATGATACCTGAGTGGGGTATTGTGTCGAAGGCCTTTGCCAGGTCGAGGTAGGCTGTATGGACTGCCTTTCCCTCATCAATGGCCTTGGTGACTGTCTCGAAAAAGTCAACCAAGTTTAAGAGGCAGGATCTGCCTTTGACAAAGCCAAACTGGGTTGGATCCAAAGTCTGCAAGTTCCCTATGTCTTTATTTATGAGTTCCATTATGATCCTCTCCATGGCTTTGCAGATAAGGCTTGTCAAGCTAATGGGGCGGTAATTTCCAGGGTCTGTGGAGGCACCGCCCTTATGACACACAGAACAGCAATTTTTTTTTTCCCCCAGGGAAAAAGAAATCTCTGTTCCAGTACGAAAACAAAAAAAAACATGTACACTTTAAACTTATACTAATGTGGGGGGCTTTGCCCCCCCACACACACCCCCTACTTAAATATACCAACTCCAAGATCGCACTACAGTGTAGGAAATAGCAAAGCCGCGGAAATGGCCCATCAATATTTTTCCCTGGGAAATAATTTGGTGTTCCGCAGCGGCGCTATTTTCCCTTTTTGGATATATATGGGTAAAATATTACAACGTTCGGACTCCTGTGAATGTGATGTTGTGATATAGACCCATATTAAGTCAGTGTTAAGAATTATAGCTAACTTGATACACTAAGATGATTGTGAGTTTACAAGGGGTAACATGATGGTATAAGAAGAATGTTAACAATAACAGATGGTGCATAATGGTATCAGAGGCTTCTTCCATTACTGTTACACCTGGATGTTGAAAAGGTATTGTGCAAAGTAGAATAGATTTATCTTCTTGAAGGTATGCACAGAATGAGTTTCAAATGAAGGATTCATTATAGGTTCATAGGTAGGTTCATAGGTAGGTACTGGGCTATCTGCCCAAAGGCATATATTAGCCCAGCCACGTTGTGTGGTATTCACCACCCCTTTGGTTAGTTCCCTAGGCCCTTGATCTAGCAGCTAGTACACTTGGCCCCTATCTAGTAGAGCTGTTGGTATGATCCCTGGTGTGAACTTTCTGTTACCCATCCACTCGTCAAGGTTCCTCTTGAAGAGTGATAGTGAGGGGCTCTGTCTTATGTAGATCGGGACCTTGTTCCATAGCATAGGAAGTCTTTGCATAGGGAATCTATCCCTCCAGCATGTTCTATTCATTGTTGTGCTGAGGTTTATATCCCTAGAGCGTGTAGCTCGAGTGGATTTGGTTTTGCTAAGATGGAGCATGTTCAACAGTTCTGGGTTGGACATGGCTCTGTATGTTAGACAGAGATCGCCAGTGAGAAGGCGGTATGCAACAGAGAAAAGCCTTAGTTTTTTCAGTTGTGCTGCATAGGGCAACTGTTTAAGGTCAGTAATCCCCTTAGTGAGGTACCTTTGCGGTCTCTCCAACTGCTGGAGATGCCTAGCCAGGTACATACCAATTGGTGCATTGTACTCAATAATGGGTCTGATGAGGGAAGAGTAGAGGGGCACCGTTACATCCTTAGATCTTGATGCGAACCCTTTTGTGATCAGATGGGTTGCATAGAAGGATTTTCTAACCACCTTGGCAACATGGTCATCAAAGGAAAGCTGACTATCTACTTGGGTCCCTAGATCCCTTATTACTACTTCAGATTTCAGGGGGTTACCTCCTATGTGGTAGTTCGCGGGTACTCTGTTTTTTTCCAAAAGGGATTACTACGCATGTTTTAGCATTTAGCTTGAGGCCATGGCTTTGATACCATGCATCAGTCTCATTAAGGCCCTTCTGGAGGATATCCATGTTGGCCGGAGACTCTATTATAGCACCCAGTTTGCAGTCATCTGCAAACTTGGTCAGCCACAGCCCACCAGTGTTTGCCTGTACTTCAGAGAAGTATATGCCAAACAGGAGGGGCCCCAGAACAGAGCCTGGAGGCACACTGTTCGTTACTGGTCTGGATTCGGACATAGATCCCGCTACTCTTACTTTGTGGGATCTGTCTGAGAGCCAGTTTGCGATCCATCTTGTGACGTAAGGGTTTATGCCCAGGTTGGTGAGTTTATCAATAATACCCGAATGGGGAATGGTGTCAAATGCTTTAGCAAGGTCATGGTAAGCCGTGTGTACCTCCTTTCCCTTATCTATAGCCTGAGTAACTGTCTCAAAGACGTCCACCAGGTTCAGGAGGCATGATCTGCCCTTGAAGCCGAACTGTGTGGGGTCAAGTGTTTGGAGGTTCCCAATCTCTCCATTTATAAGTTCCATAATGATTCGCTCCATTGCCTTACAGATCGAACTGGTCAGGCTTATTGGTCGGTAGTTCCCAGGGTCAGTTGTGGGCCCATTCTCCTGCAGCAGAACCACCGTTGCTGTGCACCATTCTCTGGGCACATATCCTGTCGAAAGGCTGAGACTGAACAGGGTATTCAGATGCGGAGTTAATTAATTTTGGAGCTCGCGTATGACACAGCCCAGGACACCATCTGGTTCCATGGAGGCAGTGTTTTTAGCTTTAGATAGAGCCTTATTAACCAGCGTATCAGTAATAATTGGAGTTACACAATCCCCTGGAATAGTAATAGGCCCTGTAGGTGGTGAGGGGGGGGTAAGAATTAACTTCATACAGATGATTTATAAAAGTTCGGCCACTCAGGTTAAGGTCTCATTGCAGTTGTATGAGAGGTTTTACCCAAAAATGACCACTCATTAGGGGTATCCCCTTTATCCGTCACTTTTTTTGAGATTTACCTTGAGTCACTGGTTCTCATCATATGTCATTTGGTTCTGTGCCAGTGCAGGTGGATCAGATGGTAACTAATGAAATCTGTTTTTGCAGATGATATACTAATATCCTAACTGACCCCAGAAATAATTTAAATGCTACTTACAATTTTGGAAAAGTTTAGTAAGTGTTTGAACTATAAAATAAATACACTGAAGACCGAGTCTATTCTACTGAATATACTATTGTCTAGAAACTTAATCTTATAGTACTGATTTGCAGAAAGGCTAAACAGGTTAAAGTATTTGAGGATTTATTTGTCAGATTATTTTACTGGTGGAGTTTGAGATCACCTACCAGAAACTAAAACCAAAAATGCTATCTTTTTTTTTTCAGAAATGAGAATGTTTATATCTAGAGTTAGATCAGACGGCTCTTGGCTTGAAAAAGTTTACACTTATTCATTTTTTATGTGGGGCAGGCATTTTTCTGGGACCCACCCAGTGAGTTTATGCCTGTTTTAAGGAAATGGGCCACTGACTTTATTTGGGCTGGGCAGCATTCCCTCAGTTTGGGTGGCCAAAGTTGTTATTGCCAAAGCAAATTAGAGAGCTGAGAAAACCCCACTTGTCACTCTATCAACAAGCTATATTGTTGCAAATGTACTACCTATGGGTGGCGGGATCATATGAAGGTAATACATGTGGGCAGTGGGCTCCTATGAATGTACTACCTGTGGGTAGTGGGCTCCTATGAATGCACTACCTGTGGGTAGTGGGCTCCTATGAAGCAGGCTGGAAGGAGATAATAAAAGAACAAATAAGTAGCTCCAGTGGGATAGTTGTCTTCCCTTGGCGGGACTATAACAGAAGGATTATGGTGGGTTATTCTAGGATAGTTTAGGAGATGGTTTAGACATGAACATTACAGACAATTAAGTAAGTGTGTTGATAACAATAGAGAAAGAAAGTCAGGAAAAGAGTCAGAGAAGCCTGTTTTGGCAATGGTGTATGGAAGACTTGAGGCTGAGGTTTTGACACCAGTTATGTATGGGATAAATTCTGACTTGGGTAGAATGTAGATTCAGGTTTAACTTGGCTAAAAGGGGCACACCATAAGTACAAAATCTTCTGTCAGAGATAAAGTAAAAGTGGAATGCATTAGTGTTAATATATGCAAAAAACACAACTGATGGAATGGATTGAGAAAGA